>NW_012028686.1:980206-1033169 GCF_000956235.1 Wasmannia auropunctata | reverse complement strand
GGGGGGGGAAGAGAGGGGATGCGCGCCGACGATTGCGCACGTGATGATTCGGCAATATATCATTACCCTCACCGTCTCGATGTTCGAAATAGTTCACGATGGAGGATGATTATATCATCCTCTCTACCGCGAGTCGGAAGTTAGACCACTCCGCTCGAACTAGAAGCCAATATCAATTTCTCTGATCGCGCGGTGTTCTCGATAGCTTCGCCATTGTAGAATGCATGAGACAATCGGGGACGCTCCGGAGAGTGCCTCCCCAAACAATATAAGACAAATTTTGCTCCTAACTTTCCTCCTTCGCGCTTCCCCACGTGCGTATCGGCGATCTTCGGTGGAGACAGGTGGATGACAGGGATGGAAGATACGAGCGCGGAGCGATCGCGTCGCGTTCTACCGCGATCCTCCTCCGTGGCGTCCTTTAAGGAAGCGGCTCGTAACCATTAATATGCAACAGCGTACAGCAGCGGTGCTCTGTAACATGCGTTCATAAAGTGCACCCCGAAGACTATCAAAGGCGCACGTACCGTCGTCGGATATCTCCGTGGAAGTTGCCGCCGTAAAACGGTTTGGTACCGGCTTGATCGCTTGATGCTTCGCGAAACTTCCGCGAATAAAGAACGCCTTCTGTCTATTCAAAGTTACGCGCGCGTCGTTACAGAACAGCGCGAAGGGCCACCCATATTTTCGTAATAGGCACGTTAACTGCCTGAATTCCTTTTTAAGCTGCAGATATTGAAACGATCGTATAGAGGTGAACGTCGTGTTGGTTGATGTTTTAGCTGTACTCTTAGCTACTTTTAACCTTATACAATCTGTAAAATACATGGACTGACATAGATTACAGTTTAAACTGTATACGATTGAAACTTGCCAAGAATACAGCACAAACACATTACCGACACGACGTTCACCTCTACATTCACCTGACAGTTTCAATTCTGCAACTTAGAAAGGAATTCAGACAGCTAGTCTGCCTGTTATGAAATCTGAGTGATATTCTAATTTTTCTCTTATATACGACACGTAGCAACAAAAAATCGATACGATATAATACGTAAGATTAAGAATATTAATTCAGTCTAATATTAATTTTAAAAAATCTTTGAAAAATTCAAGATTTATTTGATTGAAATGCGCGTCGCAATAAATTATAAATTATTTTTTATTTTATTAATTATTTTAAAATCGCAATGCAAATATTTTTTTTAACTGAAGATACTTCGCATTTGCAACGATTTAATGCGTAATGGAGTACTTGTTTATTTCATTATGGCTTAAAAGAGTATTGTAAGAATAGGTTCTATTATTTTGTCAATTGTTAATATCATTTTATTTTTGACTTCTTGTAAATTTACAATCATGTTCGTGAATATCTTCTTTTTACGTTATAAAAACAAATTTAATTTAATATTGATCTATTTAAAAAAGTCACAGAAAAATGAGAAAAATATTTCTAAATTATGTTAACGACTCGCAAAAAATTAACATTTTTTTTCCCAACTTATACAGATTAAGTATCGATAAGAATAATCGAGATATTGGATACAGTCGACATTAAATGTTTCTCCTACCAATCGGAGGCAACAAATTTTATAATTATTCCAACGAGAGTACGTATGCGTAGCTGTTAATGCGAACAACGTGTTTCCCCCGATTTGTTCTCCTATCTTTTTCTATCTAGCGAAGCGGGTAAGAGCTATATTTACGTATGTATGGCAAGTGATATACGCGGCGCGAATGCACAATGAACCGCGGCGCGGCCGCTGGCCAGCCGGCCGGCTGCTGCTGCAGGCATTCATCGCCTTTCGGATTGAAACTTCGTCCGGTAATATTTTCCCGCGGGCGAACTTGATTAAAGCGCGGCGAACCGGCCTTTTAAACGAGCAAACAGTGGCTGCACCGCAGCATGCGGCTAGGACGGCGCGGCGCGGCGATGGCCGCAAAGGCGCTGGCAGGTGGCGGCGCGACGCAAGCAAATGCAATTTTATGCCTCAGTTTTTCTCATTTCACTCCTGTCGTCGCGCGCTGCGCCAACTCGCCCCGCGCCACCGCGGAAGTATCTTCCGCAGGTGGAGCTTCTGATCTTCCGGATCTTTTCCCGCTGGTTCCGCGTCTTCCTGCGGGGGGAAATGAATTCCATGGCGAAGCGAACTCACCGCGAACGAAATATATATTAATATCAATTCGATGTGCGACACAAATCCTTTACTCTGTGTTCGCTATTCTTTTCGCAATTGCTTCGCTCTCTCGTTGCATAATTGAAATAGAATAAATGAAAACAAAACGTTTACGTCTTGTAAAAAGACAAGAAATATAAGGGGACTGAATGTTCAGTTTTATTGTCATTTGAAAGATTATTTATCATTTAATTCGAAACAGTAAGATCATTCACTTGTTAATATATATTTATATTACTTTATTTGATTTATCAAATCTTCAAATCGTCAAATCTTCTAATAAGTCTTCTAATACTAGTAAAGTTATTTTACATTTCTAAAATAACAGAAGCAAGCGCGAAATTGGAACACTATGATGTATTACACGCGAGAAAAGTCGGCCTGCGTCGGAAAGCGTATTCAACGTTGTGAGAAATGAGAGAATATCGCATGTGTCGGAAACGCGTATCTGGTATACGGTATTTTGATATGCGATTCGTAAAATTTCGGATTTCATTCCATAGTGTGATTTATATCGGAGATGTAATTTGGTCGCGCTGAATTTAGCATGGGAAATTCGCGTTTGCGAACATGGGGAGGGGAACCGAAATGAAATGAACGAATGCATGTAACAGGTGCTTTTACTTTACTTACTACCAATTATTACTCGCGAACGTCGAACGCCCCGTGTGAATTACGTTTACGATTTGGCACTCTTTCTCGACAGCACATCTGCCACATCTGTTTTCATACTTATGCGTTACTTCGAAACTGATTTGAGACAAATCGTTATCATTCATACTTCGAAACAAATGATTTCTATAAGTGTATCCATTTATTTACGAGAGGTATCGATCTCGATAATATATTATATATTATTTGTCATCTTAATCGTGAAAATTATTTATAAAATTATTATGTAATTTCTTATTAGATATTCTTGTTCAGTATACTTACATATTGTCGAGCTTTTTATTTTTATTTGCCTGTTTTAAAATTATTCTTTCACACGCTCTTTATATTCCAATTTTATTTCGGTCAAGAACGAAAGAGAATGAACCTTCGAAAGAGCAATTTTCTCACCTTAGAACGTTCGTGCAGTCGTCGAAAGAGCAAACCATCAGACGGCGAAAAGCATTTCTTTTTTTTTCTTTCTCTTTTGGTGCCATTAAATGATTCTCGCGTTGAATTCCGCTGTAATATTCTCGGTGTCACCTTTGCCAGGACAAAGGCAGTGCTCTTGCAAATGCGCCCGGTCTTATTAACACGGACAGGTTTTTCTTGGGATCAGCGAGAAGCCGAGCGGTGAACATTTTTATCGCATTACTGTACAGATATCATTCCCCGTTCCAAATGTGCAGGCTTTGCATGCATGTCAAAGTGAGCCGAATAATCGGATTAACGACCACTTAGTGCAATTTTAGCATCTGCCTGTTAACGAAATACTCGTATCGAGTTCACTATGTTACTCCATATCTCTCCACTACGAGAAACTGCGCAGGAAATTCGTATTGATCTGCCAATCTGTAACAATTAAGCGATCTCGTATAGAATTTACGAATTTATATATATATATATAATATGAACATAATTGAAAATAAAAATAAAAACATATACATTTTTTATAATTATAACACATTTAATAATCGCTGTAGCGTTCGTGCATCTTTTCTCAATGCAAATCGATAATAATGGTTATAGTCAACAAACAGTAGCAGAATTGGCTCGACACAGATTAAACATTACTTTTCAGTGACATCTAATGAATTATTGAATCTATGACATTAATTTTAATTGGAAAGCTTTGATAGAGATGTTATATTGTGCATCAATATGACAGCGTACGCAAATGGTCACGCACGATGTCGTAGTACAGTTGGATGGGTCCCAAGAGTACACTAAGTGGTCGATATTTCGATAGCGACGTAGTTTCTTCTTTATCATGCAATTTTACATTAATCTTTAGTGAATAATCCGCTGTGCATATTTCTGACGGTTATTTTTGAACACGTCACTTTCGTTAATGTATTTGCGTTAATGTTTGCTTCATTATTCACCTTCTTATCTATGACGTGGATTTGCGTATTCATTACCGATTATATTAGATTGGCAGATGGAGTGACTTCTATTTAATTTTGTAATAATCTTGAATAATTGGAAGATCGAAATTACGAAAAATAATAATAAAAGTAAAAATAAAAATACCAAACGTTTTGAGGAGTTTCTCTAGAGTGATAAAGCTAGAAGAATGCAATTTGTGTTGAATTTACAAGAAATCTATTGTTTGACAAGAAGAAACTTAAAATATACTTTGGCTAAAAAACACTTGTCATTTTAAATTTTGTAAATGGCGTGATACGCAGTAATGCGAAGTCCAACGTTCTCTCGTTTGCAAGCAAATGCTTGTCGCATATTACCAGGACGATACCGGAGGACATTTTAACGCACCGTCATCTTTCGGATGGTAGTCCACTTTTTCCCAACCATTGTACGTGCAACATGAGTGCGCAAGAGTACACGCAGGGGGGGAAGCGACGGAAGGGGAGTTGCAAGATTTGAGCTTGGAAATGGTATACGACTATGATGGTCCGTTGCATATTTCAAGATCTACTTGCAGACCGATGCAGGCGAGATGCTTGTCGTTATTCATACACATCGTAACAAGCACACATAATACATCGCTATTCTCGTATCACGTAAAATTATATTCTGTATTATTATGTTCTCATATTTTGTGAAATATTCTATTTTACAATATATGTAATTAAAGTATGTATAATTATATTATAATATTATAATTTTATATACGTATAATATTCTATAACATATCTAATTCTATAAAATAAATAATAAACGGCTCCATTATTCTAAATTATTTCGCTTTTAAATGATGTTAATCGACGTATACTGTAGATCAGTCGATAACGCTTGAACAGTTACGCAAGTCATTAATTAAACCATCACATAGATATTCCCAACAGTCAAAAAAACTGCTAAGTTTAAATTGAATTGGTTTAAACTCAATCATGTACTTCTATTTAAAAAATTATTTACATGGTGCTCCTATGTACATATTTAAGTGATTTTCTTACTTATCAAGTCTACACGTTTTTTTTAATGTTTTCACGATGTTATTATACCGATAATTATTAGATTAGTAGCAATTGCAATTTGGATTTTATTTTTGTAGTATCTGTTCCAATAAAGATTTGGAATAAATGTTCAATTATGAGTTCTAATGAAATATTGGGTTGAACGAAAAATTTGTTCATTTTTTCATACTTATACTATAATGTCATTTCTTAGCAAAAAACAAACTCTCCGTTCAACCTAATATTTTCCCGATTCAATATCACAAATAATTATATTTGTTTGTTTTACATCATTACACACAATGTAATAGTTTGTTCTCACTAATATATCTTTTTTTTTGTTACAGGTATGTAATCGATTCTTTTACAAGTATTGCTGCTATCTCGGTGAGTCTTAAAATAATGTTCTATAATCAACTAAATGACCAGGCTATTTGACATCTTAAGTAACGAAGTGCTACAAGAGGAAAGCGTAAGAAAAGCGTTCAAATATCGTGAAACATTATTGGCTGATTTTATCATCTTTACCCATAGTCATCAATATAAAAAATATAATTTTACTATTTTTTTAGTTTTTATATATTTAGCTATTTTATTAAGGATGTATTTTCTTGGCATATTTAACGTTTAATTTCAAATTTGTACATATTTAACATACAAAAATCAAACACATTAAACTCCAATCCAAACAGTCAGAACTTATATAAATATATATTTTTAAATAATATGAAAATTTTCATTTATACTTTTGTTTTTGTATAAGTTTTGCATTTATTGACAGTACTATTTTATACTTTACAGCCTGTATTTATGTAGATAATGTCATGTAGTATGTAGATATGCATGTGTTGCATCGATATCTTTGATGATTATTGGATGCGGTCGATCTGGCGTGTCCTATCACCTTTTAGAAAGACGCGCGAGGTCGATGGTACTCGAACACGAGGACAAGATATCTCATCTCTACAACTCTTTCGTTCGCTTTTGCTGTGCAGTCCTTGGATGCAACTCTGTCCCCTCGACCGCTGCGTCTGCCGTGCCACTTTATGACAATGCATTTCCCATTCCATCTATCTGTTTTCCGCGTGAGAAACCTGAATGCCATCGATAAAATATTAAGGGCGACGAACACGTACATAGGATAGCGTTGTAAAAAGGATGTTTAGGTAGAATGATTACAGTTTCAACAGAGAAATTAATTTAAAGGGCGAAAGCAATGACAGAAACTTTTTTATATTTTTCTGTTCGAAGACAATTTATCTCTTTTCATTTGAAAGAACATGAACATATTGTTATTTATATATTGTGAATTTTAATATTTGATATCAATGTTTCCGATTTATAAAATTATTTACGAATTTTAGACAATGACAATTAATATTTTATAAAAGAAAAACGGAAAAAAGTTGTTGCATTTGCTATAATTATTAACATGATCAATTATTAATGATCAATAAAATTTGTTCTGACTTCTACTTGAAATAATTTTTTTGAAATAATAGGTTCGTACTTACTTTGCTTTACTTATAAAATAATTGTTTCACGAATATTAGGGAAAAAACGTAACAATTTATTCAGGCAATTTTCACGAATTGGCATAAAAATCGTCACTCTTATTTTCAAGAAAATTACGACTAACATAAAAAATGCAATATTGTCTTTAAATTTATATTATTATTCTAATTTCTTTATTTTAACCGACTTTGTAAATATAATAAATGCGCTTAAATATTCTTACGCTTCGTTCTTTAATTGAATTTTTAAACTTATATTACTTCTTTTATCTTTATTCTAAAAATTATTACTTAAAGGATACATCTCAAAATTTATTCCATGCATTATCTTTAAATTATTAAATCTTATTATCTTTAAAATATTAAAGTTAATACGAATTTGAAAATGAAAAATCAAACGACTTCTTACATGTTTTGACATATTTCAGCACTTTGACCAAAGACAATAAATTTTATTACACTTTTTATTTGAATGCCGATAAAGATTTAAAAACATATGTAATACACATTTGTGTATTAGATCAAAATTAGCCATGGAAATTATGTAATTGTTAAGAGAACAGTAGATAGAAAAGTCTTTCTAGTCTCAAGACGTCGAAATAACGTTGGCGTGCGGAGCTAATTCTCGCGGAAAAAATCGACGTTCGAAGGCAGCTTGACGAAGGGACGTCTAAACAATGTAATTTGTCGGTTCCGGAACAGTAGGATCCATTAATTCACAAAATTAGCCGGATAAATCGAGAGCAGGAGCGGTAGAAATCTTCGAGTGGATAACAAACTGGCCGCCGGGCGAACGTTACAAAGAATGCTCTGCTACCATTATTGGTTCGAAGAAAATGCCGAATCACCGTGCTTTCAACGCATTCTTTCGTTAGATGAGAAATTTACTTTCTTGCAGCTTAGATACCAAACGAGAGTATACGATAAATCGCGACTGCACTTGAAAGTTACAAATGAAAATCGTCGTAGGTACGATAAATTAGCCCGCTCTCTAATTACCCGCTCGTATATCCGTTTATTTTACGATGGGTATAACAAGCTTTGTTGATTTCAATTGCCTGATTCATTTAATACTTTCTTATTTGCTTCAGCATTTTCAGATGATTGATTTGATTTGACATTTTGAACTTATAATTGGATTGTGAGAGATTATACGTACTAAAAGGTAGTTTGTCGCAGTGCTCACAAACGAAAGTATAATGTAATCACTTTTCCTACTGAAAAGAGAGACGATGTCCAATAATTCGTAAATTCGGTGATTCTAACTGGCAGTATTTTATATTTATTGTATCAAATTTTGTACAAGCTACGAGATGGAACAAAACTATATTCGTTTAATCGTAGCGTATCAATCTGAGAGAAAAAAGGAATTCTATTTCGCGTGATTTAGACTTCAGATTCGAATCGATAGAAAAGTTCTTTCATCAAGATTTCAAACTCATATCGCGCAAGCTATCTATAATTCACAGGTCGTAGCGAATCTTAACAAAGTCCTTTGGGCGTATTTCAAGCGTCAAGAGCTCGTGAAAGTAGTAAAGTTAATTAACCGCTTGTAACACGAACGGGCACCCAACATCAAACGCTGCCTTAATGTCATTTCGCGACGCAGCAGAAATTAAAGCCTTGGAGAGAATAAGGGCGTAAACACATTTTTAAACGACTCAACTTGCGCGCTGCTATCTTTTTGACGTGTTCAAACGATGATATTAAAGATTCTCGCTATGCCGTTCGACATTCGATTCGTGTCACGCGCGATCAGTGCAGTAATTCCGGTTTTATTCTATTTCGTGACATTTTATTCTAATTGTACATTTAATTTATTTTATTCTATAAATACGCACATTTAACTTGCGACATTTCCAAAGACTGACTTTTGAAGTATATTTCGTACAACTGTTCACTTTACCTATTCAGGAGATAAAATGTCGCACGTCAAAATGATTAAGAGCTGCAACTTTTTGACCGGTTTTTTTTTACTTTTTTATTAAAAATCATTCGGAAACAAAATCATATTTCGGAATTTGATTGCGCTTTTCGTAATTCGATGCAGACTGCAGCGCAGGACAATCGAATTACAATCAGAATTCGCCGGCATGTTCTATATAATGATCAGACATACCGCAGGGCGGGGATTTCACGAACCCGAAGAACGATACAGGGCAGAGATTCCCTGGGCTATAAATCCCTATTTCAATATCTACGGAGATAATTAATGCCAATGCGTACAAGTTTGAGTGCGCACACCGTATCGGGTAGCGAAGGCGCGACAGCGACGGCATACATATATCCCAGATTGTTCGATCTCACGTTTCGTCGGGCGCCTTCCCCGGCGGAATCGGAATTAATTTGCCCGCATTTTATAATACAATCGCGCCGGGACCCACCGGACGGCGATTTATAACGGCAATATTTTAAAATGCAACGGAGCGGAGAGGCGTCAGAACGAATATGCGAAATTGCTGGTCTCACTCAGTCTACATTTTCATACAGTCACATGTGTGCGAGTGTCTGTATTATACAGAGACAATCTACAAGAATATTGTCTCTACGCGTTTTTGCAAGTAACTTTCTTGCTCCTCGTAAATTTTCGTTAATGCGCACAATTTCTCGTTGTACAATGTGTGACTACATTATATACAAAGCTATTATAATTTAACTGAATCTCATTTTTATTTACATAAAAGAAATTAAATTACGAAATAATCGTTCTCTTCTGTGCACATGTAATTACATGTAAAGAAAGATATAAGAAGTGTATTATATATATGTCTCTCTTTTATAAGAGACCATGTACGAGGCTTATTCGTCGAACGAAGGGGCTTTTTCCCTTCATCCGTACACGTTATCGATGTTGTTAAAAGTAGCCGATCGATCGTATTTTTTTTTTATACTGATACTTGAACTTTTATTTTGCGTTAAAAGTTACCTTTCTCTCCGCTTTTAGACCATACTTTAGACCATTCTTTAGTAAAACGCCATATTATAACTTCGAACCATTCTGCCTTCGACATAATCGCGGTGTATATATACAGGCTGCATTTCGTATTTCACATCAGGAACTTCGATGGAAACTGCAACTCACTAAACTAAGAGAGTATCTTGATTCCATTGTATTTTGAAGTTTTGTACGGCGCCGAGTGTTTCTTCATGCTTTAACTTTTTGTAGTTTACTGCAACTTTAAAACGACATTCTCTTTTACAATCGTAAGACGCTGGTAAGGAGTATTTCTTACCGCCGAACTTTACTCCGCGTCACTTTCATCGTGACGTGAATGTCGTGGGTGTCATTTTATGATGCGCACCTTAGAGATTGTGATCGAGGAGATCCTCATCTGAGCCTCCGAATAACATACATAATTTAAGCGAACACCCCTCCCCCCCAAGTCGTTGTTTTTATACGTATTATAATGATTACAATAGGATTACAATAGAATTAAATTAAAAAAACCTAAAGAATCATTTTTGTCAGTTTTATAACATGGCGAATGGGTGTTTTCATACTTTATTCTTCCTGCACGCTGTAACTCCGACGGACTATATTTTATTTTGCTGGTCTATTTTTTTACGTTTTTAACCCTCCGCAGTCCATTGTAACTTTAGAGTGACATTCTACGCTTATTTTTATTCCGGACTATTTTCTGTTGCTATACGATGGTGGAGTACTGTAGCGTACTTTAATGTTGTAGTACGTGAACCATCTCTTGTTGGTTACTTTTATCCTGCCGGAGTATGCGCTAGCTTTTGCCACGAAACGCTGGCAAACCATTTAACGCGGTATATGTATACCCAACTACGGTCGCATTAAGTTAATCTCTTTTAATAATTGAGACAGCTGTTAGTAGAATAAAGAGCATAGTGTTTTTATCGCTCTTCTACAAATACGATTATAGTATAGTATAGTAGATTATTAATAGTTAAACGAATAAACTACAATAAGACCGAATGATTGCTTTTAGTATACTTTATGCCGTGACTTTTACACGTTATTTGAAATTAGACTGCTATATTCTCGTTCTCATATTTATTAATATATTCTCATTTTTGTTGTACAATGTAATTTTTCGCAACTTTTAAAATATGTGAACCATATAAATGCATCGATTTTAATTGATTTATGTATCATTTTTGAAAGAGAACAGAATAACACATGAATATAGTTGGTTCGTAAACAATTTAATAAAAAAAATTGTGATATGTATATCCATTGTTTAATAATAATTGTATTAAAATACGTGGAATAGAATATTTGACGTGGATTTACGTTACAAAACGTTACAAGGCATTTCTGGGAATAATTCGGGATTGGCGCACGGCTTACATATTTGTTGTTACGACGTACAGCACGCTATTGTTTAACATAAGATCGCCACGTTATCATTCGCACGCAGTCATTCGAGCGGGCAGGCGAGCCGCACGAACCGCTTTCCTTGTACCATTGTTATCCCTCGAAACACGATAACTCCCTTTGAAAAATTAATAATTTTGTTAGTCTGCATAACCAATTAACTTTTGATTAATAACGATTATTTGTTGAAATAGATATTTTGCGTGTATTATTCAAACATCATGTCACAAAAATCAAAGTGATAGGCACCGATACTTATAAGATATTGCTTCAATGTAATATTTACGAATAATTCCTTTAAGATACTTGAACTCGAGCACATCTTACATCGCGCGTTAAATTTTACTATTTTCTAATAGTTAATAATAATTAATAAATAATAGTTAATAAATAAATCAATTTATTTTGTTATATTTATTCTTATAACAGAGAAAAATATTAGTTTTACATATATTTAAACTTTTTCACCATCTCTACATATATTTTATTTATTGATGACTTGATTTTAAATCGCTTGAAACGAAGCCGTAACAATACACTAATAATTATCTCATCACTCATTTAATGTTGTGGAGTGTTTCACAAAAATTGCATAATATGTGGCGGAAAGATATGACGGAATTCATAATTATTATGCTTCTCTGAATTAATGAATATTCGCGATACCTTTCGCATTAAAATAAGTTATTTATGCGTATTTGTTCGCGCTCGTTTATTTGATCTAGATTCAATGTTAGAAAAACTAATACCTTAGATAATCGAAAAAGTACATAAAACTATTCTTTATATTTATTTTATGATTTGCAAATGTTAGATAGTTAATTCTATAATACATATCATGGGCGTATTCAAGGGGAACGGATTTGGGGGTTTCAATCTGCCCTTCCCGAAAAATATCGAATAAAGCAATTCTTTAATGCAAAAAATTGCTATTTATACATTAAGTTAACAGGATTGATAAACCCCCTCCCTTCTCCGAAAAAAAATCCTAGCTACGCCCATGATACATATACAATTGCCTATAATTATGCGTTATATATTTAATGTATCATGTCTAATTTGGACATGTATTATGTCCAAATTAAATATTCTTTTTGTAATCGCAATTACATTACTATGAATACGCATTACGTATTTAATATAGCATTTTGCACAAGTAAAATGCGCGAGTGATCTTTTACGATTTTGATATTATGGGCTGGCGACAATAAAAAAGCTTGACTCGATTTGAAAATGTTGCTGCAGTGTACAGTGAAACAGCAGCGCAGTAAAATGTTAAACTGTTCGCATAAAACACCGCGGCGTGAATTAGCGGATCGTATTGTCATTTGGATGAACGTGCTGCGTCCAATGGAGGATTACGTTTTACGAGCGTTTAATGTTTACCAACTTCTCGCTGGTACGCCAGCATTATCTCGTTAGGTGTCCACGACATCACGGACAAATTGCCTGGCTGTCGATCAGCGTTTAATTGATCTAATAGTATTAAATTGATAGATCAAGTCTACGTGACGACAATTTTAGTGAGGTGATAATTTCGCCGTTTATTAGGAGGCAAACAATGGAACCTCGTATGCTCCTCGTATAATTAGATGCTTTATAGATGGTAATAATCTCATAGAATGCTCGATAATACAATCAGTCTCGCTCTTTGAACATTGCGAATTAAAAATATTTATCCATTAATGTCGTAATGACTATACGAAGGGGACTGTGTAGGCACAACTTCAGAACATCTTAATCGACAAAGGTGTCTCGCAAGCTCATTAACAAGTTTCCAAAGCACGTCTCCATAATATCACTCTATCTTCCTGTTGGTTCTCAGTTACGGAGTTGCATAATTGATTGATTAAATTGCGGCGCTTTCGTGATTATAATTAATGTACATTGATTGTGCCTAATGGCAAATCTCGTTAGAACGCATATTAAACTCATTATCGTGTCTGTGCTCATATGTAAATTTCTTACAATAGTTTCATTTCACAGGGTAGATAAAGACATTCCCCCGCGGTAATTGAGAATTAAATGATGGAAGATATTTTCTCCTCTCTCGGAAAAAAACAAACTCGATAATCGCAAAACTTTGCCTTTCAATTAGAAGTTACTTAGGCACTTACGTTTAGAGAGACACGTTACATGTATCACTCTCCAGAGACGTATATCCAAATACACAGAGTCAAGTACGACGATGTTTTTCCAATGGCGAAATTTGCAATTTAGATTCGGTTGCCGGCCGCGCCATATGGCGAGTGCATAAACATTTCACGGAGAGGAAAGCGAGCATTTCACTCGGATTGGGCGGGTTAATTAGGAAAGGGTTTTCGGGAATGAGCGCCGATGGCAGATGTCATAAACAATTTTAGAATTTTAATCCCATTGGCACGACCCTCCTAAATCTCAAACTATTATCATATTCCCGAGATATAACCTGAGGCATCCCCGTTCGTTTTCTCGCCTCTGGCGCGGAATAGTTCATCCCAATATAAACATCTTTATTGCCATGGTTGTTATGCTTGTTATACTTAAGTCATGTGCTGTTTAGTCGTTAAGCGCTATATGTATTATATACTAATGCCCAATATGTGCAAACGAACAGTAAGAAATTAGCTTTCTTTCTTCACTTTCTTTCTTGACGGTAAAAGATATACGATCTCAGGGAGAACGCGTACGAATAATATTGCTTTTTCATTTGGACAGTTTAACTGAATAACGTTTTATTCTTTCTGAAAATTTCCTGACAAGAAGAAAATTAAATATGTGGACTTGATTCTTTATTTTAATTTGAAGATTTATATTAATATTTCTTAGATTTTTTTTTAAATTTTTAAAATGTTAAAATATAAATTTTTATTATATTAAAAATGAGTCAAAATTACATCCATTTATTATAATCTATTTATATTTTTATTAAAAATAGATATTTATTAGTTAATTCTATTATGAACTTGATAAGTAGATATTCTTTAATTGTCAATATACACTTTCTTGTCGATTTTCTGATAATGCAATAAGAATTATTCGTTATCAATGTTTCAAGGTTGATTTGACCGTTTGAGCAAATTGCGATTCAGTTTGTTAAGCTTTTGGCACGAGTCAGTAACTTTAGGAGGAAAAGACATTAGCATCAATGGACTTGTAGACATTTGTAACTCGATTTCCTATATAGATACGCGATACTGTAGCCGCATTCTAGCCAGACCGACTGAGGTAGTTCATGGCTCGAGCAGACGCCACGATGTCCGTACTCATTTAGCTTTTCGAACAGGATATTCAATCCATCGAGCGTGTTTTCTCCTCGTTCGTTCGAAAAAGAACGAGTTGCGGCGCGCCATCCCTATTCCTGATCGCGTCTCTACCTTCCGCCTTCTTCCTACCTTCCCGTAGAAAATTCGACCATCTCTATCCTGCTGTTTCCCGAGGGTATATCGTTATCTCGAGGACAGAAATCCGCCGTTGGTCGTTTGCCGTCTCTGAAACCCACGCGCCTGTTTTATTTCCGACCCCGCACCACTCTTCTTACGATATCGTCGACTCTCGCACTTCACATTTTCACCGATCTTCCAAGCTTTTTCAATTCTCGTTTCTTTGCGTCTTGCGTAAATTCCCTCCATCTTCTCTTTCGCAACATAAAAATTTATTTTTATCTTGCTTGTTTTTATTTATTTAGTTTTATTAAAATTCAAGATTTTTTTATAAGATGCTCTTATCTTTATGGTTTGTATTATTCTTTAAACGTATAACACTGCGAGCATTTCCTGAGAGCATTTTCAAATATATATCTCTTGTTTGAATTTTCTGTTACACAATGAAATTATACTTAAACTTTACGTTTTCTTATCTCCTGTTATATAGATTACGTCAAAGCGTTGCAGTTCTTTTTTCTTTTAAATCGACTGTTATTTGTTTCTTTCTTTAAGATATTGTTTACGAGATTTAAGGCGTGACATACTTTTATTCTTAAAGTTTCCTTTATCAGATGGTATTTCGACCAAAGTGACAGTTGTCAGTCATAAAAGCGGACTTGTCTCTCGGTCCTCAATCACAGCCCTCCTTGGTCTTTCTCAAGAGTATCGTTACTTTGAGAGATTGGTCGGCGGACCCTCTGTTGACCAGACGTCTGCCAGGTTCTGATTTTCGCGCGAGGGTTTTATTTCTTCCCGGGTTCTCGTTTCGCCGATATTGTCGGCCACAACTTCCGCCATCACCTTCGCTATTTCACTACCCTTTCCCGCATCAATTTTGCCGGCAGTCGCCATGATGATGAAATTTCGGTACAGTTCTTCGAGACAATTTTACCCATAGCGTTGAGAAAGAATATTTGCTAAAAGAGATTAGATCTATTTATATAAAAAGAGAATGTATTTTTTATCTTTTTCAATACAGACTTTTATAGCTTTATTTATATCGTATGTATCGAGATAGAAATACTTTACTCTTATTGTCAAATTAAACCATGTACATAAATAATACACGCGCAATGTAAATTCAATGAAAATTGCAAATAAATATCTTTTAATCATCATTTTCTCAATCCTTAACTTTATTTAGATGTATTTAACTTTGAAATTTATATTTTGAATTACTTTATCTTAAATTCAATATTTTGTCTGTTTCATGAAAAAATAAAGCAATTTACAATATATTTCGTTATAAATATATTGTAAAATATATTTATAAATTATATTTGCAGCGTATCTTATTACGTAGCTAAATATTGCGCATGAATAAAACTTTCTGTAACTATTAAGTGAAAATATCGATATTAAATACAAAACCGGTTTACTTATCCCCTGTAAGTTCAGACTAATAAAGAGAAAAGTTTAATAATGATAGTCTTTCTCTCGAAAAGTTTCATCAGATGAAATTATTCACGTACACATTCAGCGGTTCCCGCAACGTTCGGCGAGTTCTTATAATTTCTGAAATAGATTCGTCTTTTGAGCACGTACTTTAAAGCGCCGCACGACCTAACGGGAATAATGTAATACTCAGAATGGCTTTCCTTTCTAACTTTTGTCGAGGTAGCATTCTTTACGCAACTAGGACAAAGTTTTCGAGCGTGTTCTCTTATACTTAACAATATCATGGTCGAATGTCCAACTTTAATCCATCTTTCGCCGATGACACTCGTCTTCTCGCGGAAAACATCCATTTTATAAACTTAACAACAAAACATGTACATCGAATGCTGGACGATATGTATACGTCTATAATCGGATTGCAACGGATCGATTGACGATTGCGAACGTGCCGCCAATTGGGGATGATAACATTTTTTCGTGAAAAAAACCGCACCACAGATAGAACGCGTGTTCAAACAATAGTCTGTGTTTTGTGCAGGATATAGATTCATCACGCAGATTTGATGAATTGTTCGAAGAATTATTTAATTTTGTTTGCTTAATGCCATCAATTATTAACCTTTTAAGATGACCCTTTAAGTCTTATTAATTAATGAAATTAAATATTAAATTTTTATCTACTTAAGTTTAATTTTAATTTTAATAAATTTACTTAGGGAATTTGGGAGTTTGAAAATTTAGGAATTTGCATTTTTGCATATCTGGCACAGAGAGACGAAATATTCTCAAAGAACCTTAATAGATTAAGGTAAATAAGAAATAAATTAAATTTGTTATAAATTACATTCTGCTCGAGCTTGACGTGGTTTCGCGAGGCCGTGCTCATATTTTTGCGTATTCGCGAGAGCATAATTGGTTGCCCGCGGAACCGCGGGCAGACGGCAACATTGCGCAATCGTAATGTGGCGATCGTGACTCGACTACGGTCGGCAAATCATCGGATACGCTGATCCCGATCGACTATCACCCCAATGCTTGAAAGAGGGATAGTACCAAGTACCTTTGTAAGTCTGTTCGGCAATCTGTACCTACCCACGCTCATTTGCATCGGTAGCCGCCCGCGCGTTTTCCACGCGGGCCTCTCCTCCGCGTCAATGCGCATTAGGCGGCGAGGTCGACGGGTGGAAACGGGTCTGGGAATAGATCGTTGCATAGATTTTGCATTCCCCGGGAGCGCGTCCTGGACCGCGTTAACGCTACACAGACGGTGCCTCGTGCTGCTATATACGTGCCAAATCAGCAGCCAAAGCCAACGAAGTTTCGCGTCGGACCGATTGATTGCATTCCTCGGCGAGTTGTTGCTCGCGCCGCGGGTATTTCGGAGTCAGTTATTGAAAATCACTAACCGCGCGTACCGCGATTCTATTCCGTCTCGTTTCATTAAATCCGATTTCGCCCTTGCCGCGACGCGACGCGACGGCGCGCGTTTCACGCGAGAAATTAATACGGAGATTATCCCGTATTATCTTCCGCGAGACGAGTCTGCCTCGCCGTGGCGCCGATGAATGCCGTCGGCGCACGCGACGCGATATATATTGCGGAATATTACAATTATACACGGCGAAATGTACGCGTTTTAAGTTGATGCGAATGTATCCGGTATACACGTTCTCGTTTTCCCTCGAAATTTGTTCGTAAACAATTTTAAATCGTTCGAACCGTGCGGGATAAACAGGTGGGATAAACAGGCGGGATGAACCAGAGGTAAGCACTTCGATCACAAAATCGCAAAATTTCAGGTTTTTTTTAAATATCGTCATTTTTCGACGATTGCGTCGTTTGATTTTTTCAAACAAGATTTATTTAACCTGTCTACAGTGCAGAAATATTTAGCGTAGAAAAGCACAATATCTCTATCGTCAATGTCGAACGAAATTCGTGAAATTAAGAAGTGTTAGGATGAGTTAGCCCGTACTGAACGCGAACACACGAATACGTTAGTTTCCTGTAAAATCAACGACTGTGCTGCAGTTTTCGCTTCTAACTGGCAGGGAAAAGGGTATCGACGCGATTGATTGCATTCCAGTGAAGCCACCATCCGATGCGTTGCGCGGTCCGTTATTGAAAATCACTGGCTCTATTGAATTTTTTTTACGGTATAACGATCTATTTTATTAAATTTTATTTGGTATCGACATTTATATATTCAAAAATTGCATAGATAGATGATCTTTTGTAATATTTTATCAATAAATAGATCAAAACCGCGTCAAAGACATCGTTTTTCTATTCGTTATTTACTAATAGTGAAAATATATGCATTAATTTCTTTTAAAATACAGACACAGTAATGAAGTAATAATATAAGAAGAGATTAGAATTGTTGATTCTAATTATAGATAGTATCTCATAGTTGTTGGTAATGATTATAATGTAATATCGAATGTACATATTATATTTTCTGTTTAGGTTTTCTGTTAGTCACTAATATTTCTGTAATACATTTTTAGAAAATGATCATAGAAGATGCAATAAGTTCATACGCCTTCTAGTTTTGTTTCTAAATAGCTATTATTATATCCCTCATGTTGTTATAATTATTAGAAAATACACAGCAATTTGTATACACAGTAAAAGTAATGTTAATAGTAATACTAAATATCGAGCGTTTATTATTTTTTGCTCATCTAAAAAATGTTGAGCATGCACAAGTTTTCTCTTTGCAAGCATTTCTTTAAGAAGTATTTGCACATTTTTCTCTTTATGCACCTAAACAATATCTTTTTTATATTACATATTTAGTGCGTAAAACTGTTTTCCAACAATAAGTGTCCCGAATTTGTAAGCGATGCTACAGCATTGTATTATATGAGATAAACAAAGGGACAGTGATATGCACGAATTCAATAAAATGCAATCCGCAGTGCATTTATGCGCCAACTAGCAGAACAAAACATTACACAGATGAGAGATACAGAGCTATCGCACGATGAAATGGGTTAATTTTGTTCGAGTGTCCGCCACGAAAATTTCGAAACGTTTTAACGGAGAATAGAGGTGTTCCGCTCGCAATTAAATTTTATCGTATATGTTACGATTTTATTACACCGGATTATTATATATATATACATATCGTGCATAGTAACGCGTAAAAACGGCGTATATTTTTTGCCCGTTGTAATTTCGACGGTATTGTCGTGCCGCAATTGAAAGTAGGCTAATTACGCAAATTCCGATATAAATTTTATGATGTAAAAACATTTCCAAATTGTGCAAATTTTGATCGGTCGGTGTGGTTTAGCCAAACTGAGGATGTACACGCATGTTTCATTCAAAGGCGTTAGTCTGCCTCAAACATTGATTGAATTTCGAAATTCCGTTCGTCGGTATTGCACTTTCCGGATTCGCGTGCATACATATGACGGTGCGAATAATCGAATAAGCTGAATTCGAATCAGAGCCGAGTAAATTGTTAAATTACCCAAAATTAGCAATCGTCCGAATTCCATTTGGAAATTTCAATCATTAATCGAAGAATGGAAGATTAAGTATTTTTTTTCAATAGCAAACACAAAAATGCCGTTTTTCTCGTGATCGATTGTGCTGTACAGTTTTACTTTTAATTTTTCGAGGGGCTCTCGTTGTCTGCGGTAGATAATGTTTGAAACACGCAGTCAGCAACAACAATAACAATTGATACTCGAGGATACTTCCGTTTCGTTTTTCTTTAATTCGTTCTAATTAGTGCAAACCGGCGTTAACGAAGGTTTCACTTCCGTGGGAATTAATTAAGGCGGTTTCCGAACTTTGTCGGTGGTGGCCGCCGGTGGGTGGCTGGTGGCTCGGCAACGGCCGAGCTCTTTCGCCCCTCGCATAAAGCCCGAGAAGGCGAAAAAGGAACAGTAAAGGCGGGGGCTGCCCCACTGAATATTCATATATTGTAATCAACCTCTTGCGGATGGCGGGCTAGGCATACACGGCGCGGCGCCGCGCCCGGCACGTAGATACGTATGAACACGCACGGGCTATCCTCTCATCTCGCGCCTTCTTCGGGCGCATGCCGATGTTTTCCGCAGTGCACTTTCCGCAGCGCGATGTGCACGGAGTTAAGAGGCCGCAATCAACGCGCGAGATACAATGCTCGCACGGCGAGCCCGGCCGGGGTGCTCATTAATTTCGCGTATATCATGAGAACGACGAGACAGCGAATTTAATCGCAAAAGCTCCTTTCTGTACCGCACATGTTTAAGCGAGCGTAATTATTTATACTCTTTGCAGCATAGCTACGTTTTTTTGATTTCTTTAGGAATGAACCCTGTCTAAAAAAATATATTTTTTAGGCTTATATAATTCGTCATGAGACTTGCAGCAAGTTTGGAACGGCCATGATAATTAATGCAATATCCGTCAACTTTTTCCCATCTGTCATCACACAGCATAATTCTGCACGATCTTAATTTCTGTTTGAATTTAATTAATATCTCATGAAATTTAATACTAGGCTTACCGCTCGCTCTCTCTCTCTCTCTCTCTCTCTCTCTCTCTCTCTCTCTCTTTCTCAGTATTCATTAATTCTCGGAGTGGAAGAGCGATAAGTTAATCAGCTAAGGAGCTTTCTTTGCAGTCGCTGCGCGTTAGTTTCTTGGCTTTTGAAGATTTATGAAGTTTGGGGTTTCAACTAAATTCGATAATAGAATGTTGCTCAACAAAAATATTATGTAGCTTGTTGACTAATCGGGTTAAATTTCTGAAATACGTTGTAAATAACATTCAAATCTATAATTTGCTATTTGTTAAATATCATCAAATCATATAAAATTATACATTTACTTATTTTATTTATTTATCACTTACTTGCATTCGTATTGACTTTCCTATATTGAATAGGTATATTAAATTCGTTTTAACTTGAATTACGGTAATAGTTCAGTAATTTAATAATTTAGACATACTGAGATTTAACTATTAATATCTATAAGTCTATTTGAATATAATCTGTCTTATTTAGTGTCTCTTTTGTTCTAGACGTTGGTGTTGTACAGAACAATTTTATTATACATTATTATACCGTGTGTCTGTCTCTCTCTTCACATATATCTTCTCCATTCTTTTCCTCGTAACTGAATCCAAATAGAATTCATTGTATTGAATTTGCAAATACTTCCAATTGTACTGCAGCTCATTATGTGTTTTTGAACGAATATTTCTTGTTATTCCAACTAAACCGGTTTAATTAAACTTGATCGGTCGTTCATTTCTCTTCAGAATAAAACGGATCATTGCCATGCCTTTAATTAACTTTGTGTTGCGTATAACTATAATGTGACGTACAGAAGCTCAATTTATCATGAGCAAACGAGAAAATTATTCAGTAATGTCTCTCAATTAATTATTATCGAGAGATTTCTGCAAACACTTGTCAAATCTATCAAATATTGTATTTGAAGTACTTTTCTGAATGCACGATTTGTAGTAAACAAGGAAGTAGCGACGTTTTGTGCGGAAGCGATTATTTTAATCCCAGTATATCAAACTAATACGTATTAACAATATTGAAATTATACCAATTACGTTAAAGTAAATCTGGTTTAATTAACCTGACAACTTACGAAATTTAATAGTGGTATAAAATATTATGTGATTAAAAAACGGATTACAACGCAAATATTTTTTGTTTTAAATTCGCACCGAATATAAATTGCATTTTTATATATTAATATCTTGTTTATACAAATATGTTGTGTAAAACACAAATTTGCTTTTATTATATTTGTGAAGATTTTGATTATTTTAATATTATATAACAATATTATTTTAATATTATTTTAATATTAATTTACTTTAATAAATTCAAGAAGTGCATGTTAATTTAGTTATTTTTTGCTACAATTTAATAGTGTAAAAAACTTTGGAGTTGTTTGAGAATCATATATCTCAACATAATTTTCAAATATAACGATTATATAATTAATATTATACTATCAATTAATGCCAAATTATGATATTACATATTTTTATGATTTACATCTTGTCAGTATAAAATAATTAGCGAATTATATAATTACAAGCGAATTTGGGTGTTTTTTAAAATCATTGTTCGATAATTTTTACATTGAGATTACAAGAATCAAAATATGAAGAGTTGCAGCGCTTCGGAAGAAGACCAGAAGCTACGTTAGCTCTAATCCGCGCGATTGCCTTATTAAAAATATTCACGTCCGTATATATTCCTCGGCTTTGCGCTAAGCGCGGTTGTGCCATCTTATCGCGATTTTAATCAGAGACTTTTCGCCGTTGACCCAGTCTCATCTTCTCTCCTTCGCCATGATCTTTATTTTTATCCGTCATAGCGGAGACCATAATTCTTTGTTATATTCGCGCGCAGAGTTGACAAAGAGAGAAACTAAGGAGAGTTAAAAGCGAAGAGTTCGCATTGTTCCATGCATACGACAATACGATATCCATCCTGTCCTTAATAAAGCTCGCATATAAGCTTCTTTGAGAATTTGTGCCATTTTTGGAGCTCCAATTATAAACGTATGTGCTTTTTCTCGGTTTCTTGATAGTAATAAATGACACATCATGATATATGACAATTTAAATTGAATCCTTTTTATAGTTGACAGTTAATCAATTGTGAGTAACGAACTATTACGAGGTAAGAATCAAAGCACCGAGGAAGAGATACAATGTTACCGAATATTTATATGCAAAAAGAATTGTTCTATTATTAAGAAATCTATTCCATAAAGGAAAGAGTTCGTTTCCACATATAATAGCTAATTACGTATCATAGTTTTTTTAAATCATGTATCGAAATTTTATGTATCTATTTAGCAAAACGTGTAAGCAATCAAGTGTATTAATATTACTTTACGTAAAAAAAAATCTATGATACTTCATTACGATTTATAGCTAGTAACTGTTAGTAAATGACAATGTATAATTTACGTAAATGATCGAACTATTGATAGAATATAAGAACGTTACATGCACCACCACTTCTATTTACGAATTCTTGATTTAATCGGCAAATATAAATATATTTAACTTCAATGAAAATTGAGTAATATATTTAAATAATTAATTAGTTGATCATTATAATTAAGTATTATTAAACATAATTAATTGTCGATTAAACAAATCAAATTGAAAATAGAAAAACTAAATTGGCGAACAATTTGAACTAATGCTGTGCGCAATAGTTTACTCGTTATATTTAAATACATTTGAGGAAGTGTCGATATTTGTAATTCATTTTTTATTTCGAATTAAAAATGAGAAACATTCCATGTAAGATGTATTTTGCTATTAAAAAGTTCAGCAGTGGAATGTGATATCTCGATTAGCCGATTAGAGTCTTCGGGGAGATAGTCTCTTTCTGTTTTCTTTTCGTTGTAGCCAACTATGCGACATCGTCGTCCGGCGACGAGTGAGTGCATCGATCTCTTCTTTTTCTTTCTTTTCTTTTTTGGTTTACCACATTGCACGTAGCATTGATGCCCGAGGTGAACGACGATCGCGAAGAGAAGTGAAGAAATACCGGAATTAACCATTTCCTTTCCACGTTAGTCGTATCGTTGCACATAAAGAATTATATATGAAATAAAATATTACTGTCATTTAGATTTTTATATTTATGAATGTTATACATATATTTATATATGTACATACATACATACATACATACATATACATGTATATATTATGTATGTATGTATGTATGTATGTATGTATATATGTATTAATTTTTTTTCCCGCATAACGCTAAGTGAAACTAATCTAAGAGTAGCGATTTATTTCTAAAAATCAATCTCCAAGAAATTATAATCGAAATCGAAAATTTTGCTCAATTAAAATTTGCCGAAATGATAATTATATCTATTTGTGGGATTTACACAAATCATTTTTTGATATTGTGATAATGATTTTATATTGGCGTATTTAGCAAAGCGATTGTTTTATAATACTCGCGAAAATGCTTTGTAAATAATTTAATAATTTACGTTTGTAAATTAAGAATAAATATAAAGTTATGTTTAATGTGACGTTGTAATTAATGTATGATATTTTGTTGTTTCAGGTGAGTCAAACAATATTGATTATCTGCGCTACGTTAATGTAAGTAAACCCATGATTATGTACAGCTTTATTAAACATTCGAAATATTGTGGCTTATATTGCAAACACACACATACACACATATACACATTTAATTAGATATTACAATAACACAAATGATATTATCCAAAATTTTTGTCGATATGAACTATTTCAATTTCGCTAACAATCCAACGAAAGTACTATTATTTCTCGCATTAAAAATAAGAAACACTTACATAAACATATAATAAACATAACACAAACATACTAAGAAAATTTGCAAAATATATTTGCAAAATATTGTTTATTTAATCCATAAAATTGGAATTTTTTGTACATAATGATGAGATTTTTTTTTAAGAATGTAATTGAATGAAGTTACTTATTTTGAAGAAGTTTTTTGTTTAACCACAACATACAATCGTGCAACACGGCTTGATATTATCTTGGGGAAATTCATTTTACAACTCTTTTGTCAGACGGACATTCTTTTGTGGAATGTCTAAAATATAAATTGAAAGAGAAGCTTATAAAGAAATTTTAGTGTATAAATGAAATTTTAATATGACAGACTCCGTTCCGATTAGCGCATTTTTCTGAAATTAAATTTGCATTTACCTTTTATCGAATACTCCGCTGCAGTGTTCTAAAAAAACAATAAAAATATCGAATAAATTATATGCGCGCGCATATTTCATCATACATTATAATTTAATTCTTTAAAATATTCTTCATATTGCTTTTGCTCGCAAAAAGTTTTTCAATCGTGCAATTAGACACACTCAATCAATTAACGTTTTTTGATAAATTCAATCAAACACATGATTGTAAATAAAAAAATCAAATACAAAAAAATAATTTTGAACACAAAATATTAACGTGAGAAATATATTACAATCTTAATAGTTGAATCTATTTTTCCTAAAAAAAATAATGATATCACAAAATTAAATTAAGCAATTTATTTTAACACACTATGTAATACTTTCATTATCATGCTTTGATGTTAAATATTTTTACTTAAAATTATTTTCTTCTTTTTAACGTTTCTCGAAATCTTTTTCACATTGAACTGATATATTGGCACAGTTGGCATTTTTCTTTTAACTTTTTTTAAAAACCTTTTTTAAGAAATTTGAGTACCAAAAAGATCGGTAATAGAGATACGTTTTATTTGTAAAGCTTAAATTTCGTTATTTTAATATATTGTTCTGAATTCATAATTAACACTGCCATGTCACTTATATCTGGACTTTTCAATTAAGTATTGTGTGCAAAAGTAAGATACATCCCCGTATGTATGTGAAAAGAATTAAAGAAAACTTGGAATAAAATAAATATTAAATATCTCTCAAGATATCAATCTTTTCAATTATTGTATGTACAAGAAAGTAAGAGATCCCTTACATATTGTGCAGAGAAGAGGGAGACCTATCCCTTTTAATATAATCATATCTGACAGCCCAAGTATTACGAGCTCCAAGTCATATGTTTTTTGAAGAAATATATGGAAAAAGATTGCCGCGAACGCGAGAGCCTGCGTGACGTAAGAAAGTTTCGCGACCGACCTTTAATTAAACAAATCGATACTCTTTATGCGATGGATATAAGTGGTATACTCGAAATAGCTCGCAGCAACGGCGTTATCGAAATAGCGCGCATATGTAGGGCCTATTGCCGAAGAAGCCAATAGATTCGTTGCTGTTCAATTAGAGTTATCGGAACGAGTGTTCGTGGTAGCGCGGCGAGAGAGATGCCCCAATTAAAATGGATCAGCCAGACGTTAATAAGAAGGAAGTATAAATATGGGACACTTGGCCAAAAATAAATGCGTATATAAAAGGAAAGTTCAGGTGCGTCTCATTTACATTAAATAGGTAAAATAAAGCATGTATAAAATGGATTAAGCACAATCCTTTTTTTTTTAGAATTAAATTAAATCACAAATGGAAATCGAAATTTCCATCATGCCGCCTCTTCTCCTTTTTCTTTCTGGCAGATTAATTCGAAAGCAAAAGTAAGATTAACTGTTTTAAATACGGAGAGAACGAAATCCCGAAAAGTATAAATAATCGAAATTGCTAAGTGATCATAATGACTTCAGAGACCGTGGAGATTTTTAATGTTAAAGCGCGCGGAGTACGCAGAGTGCTTATGCAATGATTTCTTGTCTTGCCGCATCTCTCGTCGCCATTTACAGGCTTATGTATACGTAATTGCAATTAGGAAGACCGCAACAAAAATGCAAATACGCAGAGTAACAAGCGTAGGTGCAGGCGTAGGATATAGTTTTCTGCGGATGCAGAATCGGCGAAGCGCTCTTCGTTGTACCCTTACTTGCGAAAGGACAACGCCAGCCAAACTAGAGGCAAAAAACTCCGGGGCTCAGAGGTCGGAGAAGATTCCCCGGAATAATGACTTTGCTCCGTGCAGGGATTTATTTTTTTTTTGTTCGCACTGACTTCTATATCCGGTATCTTTTTTGCGACATTATCAGTCTTTTATCGTACTCTCGTCTTGTTTTCCCGTAAAACTTTGGATTATTAACGGTCAGCGCACCTTGTTCATATTACAATTCTAACAATGAGAAAAAAACACTTCTGGGCATATCTCAAAGAAATGCTTCTATAAATCTATCTCGCAGAGCATAATTTGCTATCCATCTTATTCTTTTTAGTTTTCAAGCTACGAAATCATTGTATCGCTGTAAAATTAAAAATTTGGAAGGTAAAAAGAGTTCTTTGTTGATTAATTTTCATATGTGTAATGTGGAATAATAAAGAGAATAATGAAGTTTAAAGAGAGTATAATGAAGCTAAATTCAATAATTCTCTCATATGTTATTATGCGCGCATTATAACAGGTGGAAATGTGCGGCGTATTATGAACAAAAGTAGTATACGTAAAATGCATTACGAGATACCCGGGAATATGTTAACCATGAAAAGTTTCGGTGCTCAGTCATTTACGAACTCTTGAAAGCAAAAGTTTCGGGATTGTTAAATGAATTTATCCCCCACAGTTATATTTCCCACTTCATTGTGACTCGGCCGAAATTTCCGTTATTCAAGTTGGATATGTGCATTCAATCAGAATCAGAATAATATTTAAATTAAGAATTAATATAACTCCTCTTTCTAAGTGTAGGTATATCAAATACAGTTTTGAATATATATCTTGATGCTTGAGGAGATTTTCTGCTCTCTATCTCGAATTCGTGTATACCAGTATATACAGTACAATCCGAGGCCTAAAAGCTCCACAAAAATAAGAAAAGATATTCGAGTGCAGTGTGTGCGCTCATGATTTTGTTATTAGTTTCGCCGAATGTTGTCGTTACAGTTTAAATATTCTCGTAAATTACGCGAAGAGAATGACCGAAGAAATAAGAGACAAGCTCTTAAATGATTTGTCCGGCGGGATGTAGAAAATTACGCTCGAAAAAGTGTACCCGGAGTACCGTATCTTTAGGTCGATCTCAAGGTCGATTTTTAGCGCGTAATTCACAAAATGCCTCGGTGCCTTGGGTAATCCTCGAGAACACGGCGGACTCGACATAAATCGTGAAACGCGCAAAGTTGGGCAACGTGGAATTTACTCGCGGAATAAAATCACGGTCGGGAAATTTATCGTCAACGCGGAAAAGTTTGCAGCGACATCGCTCGCGGTTCGTTTCGCACGCCCACGTTGCGTCATGTCGCGTCACGTCGAGCGAAAATATCGTTTTGCGACGATTCGACGAGACGCGGGAAACGCGATGGAGACACGACCGCAACGCGCGTCCGTTTCCGCCGGGAACGAGTCTCGGGCACGAGCGCGAGCGCGGCCAGCACAATGGCCAGCCGGTGGGGGCCGTAAGGCACTCTGAAAACTTCGTAATATGCGACACCGTGATGTACTGCGGGTGTAACCCGAAACGCCGGCCGCGTCGTAAAAGATGAGCGACATTTACGAGGCCGCCGCGGATTCGAAGCGCGCGCGCGCTCGCGCGATGGTAACTCTAAACGATGCAGAGATCTCCCCCGATGTCGCGGGTCGGAGAAATCGTTGCTGGAGCGCCCTTCTGGAGTGGCGTGGTCACGAGACTCACGAGACAAAGTGAACTCGCTTGTATCTGCGGCCTCGCGCTTCGCGTTACGGATCGAGGTGGAAACGTTAATCTTATACGACGAACGAACGGACAACGTAACGATCGCCGCGTTGGAACGTCCTGCGAACTTGTACACCCGCGGTCGATTCGTTACACGGGAACGGGCGCGCGCAGCGTTTAACGTGCGCTTAAACGATAATGATGTTTTCGACACTCTTCGAAAGTGCAACGCGTTACGCGGAAACGATCGAGCGAACGTACAGTTAGCGCATTAACACTTTAGTTCGAAAGAATTGCTTCTAGAAGATTCGGAAGTAACTTTTTAAAGTGATTAATATATTAATATACATATATAAACTTTTTGCACGCGCGCCTCCATTTGCAAATAAACGTAGCGACTTGAAAATTACCAAAAATCTTCCCGATTTAAACATATCGTCTTTGATTAATACAATTGCTATCAAAATAGAATATTATTCCTTGAATTATCTACGTGTTTTCTCGAAAAAGATTCGTCTATCAATCAAGAAAATCAATATGTTACATAACTCAAATAAACGTAATTACGCAAGGCATGATGAAAATGCTGCCGAGATCTTCAATGAGATGAGAAACAAAAATAACTTTAAGCGATTTAGATTCCGTTGAAGCAATCTACAAGAGGGACTGACTCCGGAACGATAAGTTACGAAGTTACCATTATCCAAAGTAAATATATGTTACACTGTAGCAATAACATAGCCACGAATTGTGAGGATTCCGAAGACCACCTTGAATAAATATTACACACCCACGTTTACGCAGAGCGTCGACATTCTATTTCCCGAAGCGATCTCCGCTAATATTCAACATTTTGATTCAATTACTATTAAGTTTTTGCGAGAAATATCGCTAATGTATAAAATTATATATTACATTTGATATTTTAGATTGTTTAGAAACGTAAATAATTCATTTAAATTGAGTTTTATTATCACGTTATTATTAATAGTACATAATTTTGAAATATTTGCTTATTGTTAGATCATATATTAATACAAACTAACAAATTTATTACATATATATAATATTTCATATTTATTCGTACAAAATTAATGTACGTTTGTTTTTATTCAAAAAATATTATTATGAAAGAGTACTATATTCTTATTATTTAGATTGCCAAGCTGATTTCCACATTGAGCTTAATAAATCTAGTGTATTATTTTAATAAAATATTTATGTTAATAAAGTAAATATATAACAAAATATTTATTAATAAAGTATTTAGTGTCTTAAATACTTTAGTAAAATCATTCTTTCGTAAAAATAAAATTGTCATCCAAATGAGTGACTTTTGCAAATTTTATGTGTCATCCAGATATAAGTGACATGGCAGTGTTAATTATGAATTGAGAACAATATATTAAAAATACGATAAAAAAAACGATATATAAAAAATATTAAATTTAAACTCTATAAATAACAAATATCTCTATTATCAATTTTTTGGTACTCAAATCTTTTATCTTAAAAAAAAATAGCTGCCAACTGCCCCAATATATCAGTTCAGTGCGAAAAAGCTATTGTATGAAACAATATTTCTTTTAACACTAAAAATGTCAAGAAAACCATAACTAGAAAATTTAGAAAAGTTATAGGAATGTTTTATTATAAAAAAATAGATAAATACTTAGTGTTTTTGTTTTATTTCCGTAAAGTTAATTCTGTAAAACCATTCGACAAATGAGAACTTGAAGTTCTTAAATCTGAAAATTCGAATATAAAATCGGTCTGCTTACGTGTATATAAAAGAACATACAAGGGCAAGGAGAAAAAGTGAAGGGGGAGGAAGGTACCGTTATGTAACTATTATGCATCGCTTCACTGATCTCTTGATCTCCCATCGAACCAATGTGGTTATGTAATTTGATCGGTCGGCCATGGACCACAACGTAAGATCGATCACCGTGTAAGATCCATACGCGTACGCGAAAAAACATGCCGCCGTGAAAAATTGCGGGCGGCTGATCTGACAGGGGTCGAGGGAAACCTATGCGGATCAGACAGGTATCGGGCCAAGGTGGAGACCGTGAAAGGGCGACAGAGAATGGCGAGGAGGAGTTCGCTCTCCTTCTCTCGATTTCGAGGTCGACTTATGTACACGAGGCGCCATCGCTTCAGGGTCGATTTATTTCTTCCTTCTCTCGTTTTCCGTACCACTGCTCATTCGTATTTACGCGCGCACTGTTCGTACCTACATACATCGTCTTCCTCACGATTTCTGCTTGTGCCTCGATTCTTCGAATGGGAATGTTCACTGAAGTCGATATGTTCAATCCTTTGTGATACAATATTATCTCACATTACAATATCATAACGATAATATTATATTAATATTATATTAATATTATCGTTATAATGTATATTTTTTAGCTCATAATTTCTGTTTTTTTATTTTAGCAATAGGAACATTAGAATATGTTTGATTAAGGATGTATGTAAATATATTTTCTTCTCTCTCTTATGTTCTTATGATAAAATTCTCATGATAAAATTGTAGTACGAAAGAATTACTGCTCTTATGTAAAGTAGATGGAGGGCAAAGCAAAATACGTGTAAAGAGGAAGACAAGGGTTTGATGTTAATTCTCGGTTACGGAACGTAATCCTTATTACTGCATAATGTTGAAGAAGAGACTCTATTCTTGTCTGCACATCCACCATCATTAATTTTGCTTCTCTAGTACAAGCTGCATTTTCATATTTGTATTGCATAAATACCAAAATGTATGAATATTTTAAATATAGTCTTAAAATAAATCATATTTTTTTAATTTTTTCGCGAGTATTAAAAAAATATTTTTATAATTTAAAACTGCTTTGATTTGTTTATTGATTTGAATTTGTCTCAGGTTGAATTTTATTGAAAAGGTAATGGAAAGATTAGCAATTAAAAATTTTTTAAAATAAACATGTCTAATTTAAATAAATGATTTAATGCAGTAATGTTAATTTTTACTCTCATTTTTTTCGATTATTAAACAAAACATTAATTAATATTAATTCATGAAAAAAAGATTATAATCTTATATGTCATTGTATTGTGTAGCAAAATGGTAAAAAACTGCAATATTAAGAAAAGTAGAAACGAACATGCAAACGAAGCACATTGAAACTATTAGGAAGAAGAGATTAAATATATATTATACAACAGCAATCTGTGATTTAAATACGTTTCTTGTTTTTTATAATTATAGAGAGAAAACCATCTTAATTCTGTCATTAGATTGCTTTATTTACTTAAGTTTATATAATATCTCTATGTATTACGAGAATATTTTTTCCTTTTCGAAAAAATATTTTTGTTATACACGGATTAGTGGATGTACATTTAATTAATTATATCACAGAGAAGACTACGTGTTATTCAAATGTATCGAGATTATCCAGTGCTCTCAACTTACTGCGTTACTGACAATTGTATTAATATTATTTTACACTATCTTGTATGTTTGCATTAATTCCTATCATTTATCTATAAATTGCATTATCTCTGTACATGGCTGTAGAGCTCTCAAAGGTAGCATTTATAAGATTAGTACCTTTGAATACCGATTTATGTGCTGGATACGACGTAGGCGTCACTCTCATTCTGGTTTCTCGCTCTGGTAATACTGGCTTTGTTGTCGTCTGTATACGTATCGTATATGTTTACCTACAATCAATTTCTCACTGAAATTTAAGCGTCACAAAAAGTCGTATAATTGCTTTGCCGAGCCCTGTTTCTAGAATATAAAATGGCGCACCATATGCGTCCATATTTTACATTGCAGATTTTGTCGCGCCGATATTATATAATAACGCGATAATTATATCATGTGAACAACAAATATTGTTTACCGTTATCTTGACACATTTCTATTCTTTCTTTCGTATATTTGTTAAGTATATTATAGTATATTTAATTTATAAATCTTTAGAATATTCTTTGCCGTAATATGGAATATGAAAAGCCGTAAAGATGCAGCAAATTTACAATATAATTCGCATTATAATTCTAGTGTATCTCCGCCTTATAATTTATATCACTCTTGGTAAGAGTGATCTCGCTTCGAATGCAGTAGTGAACTAGGTCACCTTAGAAATCAAACGAATTGTTATAAATGAACCGTCTTTCGTTCGATCGTCTCAAACACGCACAGTTTACATGGAGCAAGATAGAGAGAGAGAGAGAGAGAGTCAATTTACATTAATCGATATCCCGACCTATCTAATTGTTACCGTTAATCTACGTTTAAGGATAACGATGGAATGCGCCCTCCTTTGCATCCGCGAAATTGCCTGATATTCCACTTGTCAGGGTCGTCTTTTCTATAAAGTCTAGCCCACTCCTCCTGCTCTCACCCCTGCTTACCACGTCCCTTCTACCTCCCCGTACCTTCCATGCCGCATCCTCATCCTCATCACTCGCTCTTGTTTCCTGTCGCCCAGTACATAGCATTCTCTCTCGCAGTTTCTCTCTATCTCGCGTAAACATGTATACACGCTGCCTGTCTCTCCTCCTCGCACCCAACCACCACACTCCCCCTTTACTCCTGTCCTCTCTCTCTCTTTCTCTCTCTCTGTCTCCTTGGTGCTATCCCTCTGCTTCTGTCTTACTTCCGCGCTCTCTCCACATGCCCGTTCCGATCCTTCGCCCCGTCCCTACCAGTTCAGCCTGTTCCCCCTCGTGCCGCAACACGCCCACGTGTCACGTGGTTGTGTGGGTGCACGTGCACGGAGTCGCACACACAGTGGCACACGACCGACCGCCACGGCAACGGAGTGCGGATGCGGAGTACCTACAGAGTTGAGGGTACAGACGACAGTGCCGCGTACACACCACAGCGTTCCGCACTCATGCCTTGCGTTCTCGCGCGATAGATCGCCCGCCGCGCCGGTATCCTCTCGTCGATCCGTCCGATCGATCCGTCCCGCGCCCCTCCACGGAGGGAGGGGAGTCGATCTCGCGTCGCGCGATAGTTCGAAGCGTTTGCTCGCACGTCGTCGTGACGACGCGCGTCAAAGACGCGGAATTCGTAGATAACCGCGATTGCTCGGTCTCCGCACGCGCGAGATGAAAGCAAGGTCGGGAGAAAATCCGATCGTCGAAAAGGATCGTGGGAAGAAAGGGCGAGGGCAGCCTTATATGAAATACGAAATGTTTCTTGTGAGCGCCACGTGTCTTTGATCTTCCGCGGGATGCCGTGATTCTTCACGTACATCTGGAATGGCCGGTTGCGAAGATGATATCGGAAGCAAGGAGGACCTGCGCGCGAAGGATGATGAGAGGAATATCTTGAGATTCAGTTAATAGCTGGATACGAAGAAAATTTCTGCTGTTGTGATTATGTGCTATATTTTTGAAATTCCAGCACTACGAATTCAATATCTAGAATTCATGACTACTGGTTTGACAAGCTGACGGTTTCGTGATGAAGATAAGCTGGATTATTTGATACCTCAAGAGCAAATATATGGCACTATTCGAGCTAAGAAGAACTCGTTGCATATCATTCTAATTGATGCCAGAATGACTTCTTTTTCTTCGTATATTTTTGATACGTTATGAAAATAGACGTAGCTTCGCGTATTACAAAAGCAAAAATGAGATATCGAATTGGATTATTCGATTTATGATCTTTTTCATTCGCGAAAATAAATATTATATTTATCTTATGAACAAGCAGAATGAAGAGAGTTAAAAATTTAATGTTGATTTAAAACGTTTACTCATTTTGTATAAAATTCACTAGAGATCACAGATTATCTCTAATTTTGGCAGAATACGTGAAGGACATTACGAAAGAGAGAAAGAGAGAAAGGTCTAAATCTAATTGGCGGCATTTAATTTACTGCGGCATCTATTCGTCCTATCAGTCGCGATTTAATAATAATGTACGTATGCTGCGTAACATAAAAACAGACGTAATAAATCATGTCGTAGTACATTTGCATTCTTCGTCCCGAGGGAAAAACAAAACAAAATGACGTAACTTAATAGGGAACTTTATAGTGACGACTAAATTATAATCCCTCACGCGTGATCGTATACGTCTCTGACACGGGAGGACTATCGCCGTGCGGAATCATAGGAGAGAGTTTTACGATGCCTTTTCGATGCCCTCGCTCTTAATGTCATCAAAGGTTGAAGCGTAGCCCTGGGATCGGTGAAACGAGTCGCGCCCAGCACAGCCGAGCGGAAAAGAGAAGCTAGACTATAGACTGGGGGACTGCTCTCGATGTGCTCGAGTGCCAATAGAAACGTCCGAGTGTCACGAAAGAGCGCGTGGACGGGAAAGAGGCTGAGGGAGAGACTTGATGGTGGTCGAATTCGAGCGCGGTCGTCGGAGTAAAGTGTTCTCGAGTTCTTCTTCTCGCCGGCGCGCGTGTGTACACACGTGTTTCCGCGCTCGCGAAAAGATGCCGCGACAGACAATTCGATAGTAATTGCAGCACTGTCTTCGGGAAGGCTGCCGCCGTCGCCGCCGCCGCCGGGTCATGAACTTCGCCAGGTGGAAATTGAAAGACACGCTTAGCCCCGTGGAAAACTTCCCCTTTCAGCTAAACTACGACTTCGCACACTTTGCGCGGGACACATTTATTTCACAAACATTCCCGAATCGTAATAATTGTTTTGATAACTGTTTAAATTTTGTAACACAGATATATGCAGCATGCGGAATAGCATGAGTTTTAAAACATATTCTTATGAGTGTTTTGTGAGTGCTAAATGCGTGGATATATGTATGCCACTGTGGATTAATGTGCGAATGTGTTAAAGTGCTTATATTGTTCGTCAGCTGGAAGGCAAAAGGTTTTTTACTTCTCTAATGTGTTATTTCTTGTCTGGATAGTTATGGAAGTGATTGCTGAACGAAAGTAATTGCTATTTACTTTTGAGAAGTAATTACTATTACTTTTTAACGTTTCGTTAGGATGTCTAGCAATTTGCTTATATACTTAATCTGTTTTTTATACAACTATATTTCAGCGTTCTATTTATTATTTATATATTACTAATAAATATTATTTATATTTATTAGTTCTAATTATACAGGCGCGAAAATAAGATTAAATTACTGCCGTTTGGCTTACAATAGATATAATGTTTGTATAAATGAAATATGAATCACATATAATGCATGTTAATTTTTTTTTCATAAACGTCTGATAAAAGGGATATTAAATCAATTTTGATCGCAACGTTTTAAATTAATTGAAATACAATAAAGATAATTTGTCACAGATAACATTCAAATGTTATAAAAATTTCAAACCAATTTTATTATTTTTGTTACACATTTAAATGAATCATGCGGACATATAAGTGTTCTATCAATTTTATCGCTAGAGGATTCAATAAAAATATCATGTTTTAAAATATAATTAGTAATACAATTAAAAATTAAAGATTGGAACACACTGGTTGTTTGTATACCGAGATCAGTATACATTAACAAATTCGCGCAAAGTTTCTGATTCTGACATTCGTACACGAAATTCGTCTTCTGTTTGTTCGGACAACACGTGTTTGCTTATGCATCCAAAGGGAATAGCCCCGAGCGAGGCAACCGATAGGATTCTAGATAGGATGGACGAGAAAATTGGGAACGATCGGCAACTATTTGCCGAGTATTTACTCGAGTCTGTGTGATAGCCACATGGTCGAGAGTGCTCGTCCCGCCATTCGGCTTGATATCACGCTCATTAAGTTAACGCTGTGCATCGCTCTGAGAGTGCATCGCCTTCATAGTTCCCGAATGGGCGAATTTATATCACTTTCAGTATCACTCGTACTTAGCTTATCGGTCGAGACGAAACCGCCGCACGGAGTTGCTGCGAGTGGTCTTTTTTTATTTCATTCATGTCGCCTTCCTTTTGCATCATGTGCAAGCTGAAGTAGTGTAAGCCATTAAGCCGCTCATTTACATAGTCGCGTTTCAATTTTATTTATCCCGCGAGCATTTCAAGCATATTTTCTATTTATATTTCTCAAGGCGATCTTAGTTTAATTTATCGCCGATAGAGACTGATCGTACATTGAGATCTCGGTATTCTAAGCGGAGCCGAGCGTGAAGTTTAATGTGCATGAATAACAAGCCTGGGATGACTTTATTGCGCCTTCAGTTTACCGAACGTTTTGAACGAGTCGTACGATCAATTCTAATTTGAATGCGAGATTAAATCAAACTTCGGCGATAAATATGGTGATTCGATGTTATCGTGATGGGCCTTCTTATTTGAGTTTGACATGTTATTAAATTAATTCCCTTTTGATAAAGATTTACTTTACTGATACTTCAAAGGCGCCACCGCAGTATAATTACCAGTAAACCTTATTGCCCGCAATGAACATTTAAATTTAAAATTGCGTTTCAACTTCGATTAAAGTTACCGGGCTCATATTTCACAAATATTCATGCTCAGGTAGACTCCTATGAATATTCCTCGCGATCTTGCCACAAGATCGCGAGGAATATTTCACAACTTATATGCTTCATTCTCAGATGTCTTTGAATATTATGTACGATTGCAGAAGTTATGTATGAACAAAATAGAAAATTGCAATTGAAAAAAATAAAGACGATATCTTATCACGAAATAACATTAGGTATTAATATTGTAACATTAGTTAATGAACATTACGTTGTTGAGCATGGATATATTTTATATAAATCTTACACAATTTGATATTTTTATTATATTAAAAATAAATTTTTTTATAAGAAATAGATTTTTTATTAAAAAATACACACTATTTACATCAAAATAAGAAGATTCAAATAGCGTTTTAAGAATTATTTAAAAACATTTCCATTTTGATGTGATTTTGTTTATTCTAACTTCAAATTCATGATTTAATATCGCAAATTGTGTGCTTATCTGTATGCTTATTTGTACTTTCAATACTTTAATATTGTCATTTTTGACTCTGTACAATTATCGAAATTCTCAATACCGCGGATATCGAAGAAAGACTTTTCTAAAATTTTTCCCTGCCGGCTGAGTTATTTTAAATTCAAATCGCGCTCGCCTGAACTGTTAAATCGAACGGGTGACACTTTCAATATTTCGCGTTCGTTTCTTTTGCGAAATATTATTAAATTTGTACGTTTGACGCGCGCCGACGTCAAGGAAAGATTAAATTCTATATTAGAGAATTAAATTTTATTCGCGATGTATCGAGAGACAGAAAGCATCGTGCTTCTTCGCCGCGGGGAATTGAGAAGATTTGAGAAGACCGTATATTTGTTTGAAATACCGATATTACCTTTATTGCTATACGTATGCGCATATTCGTAGTCGAGCATATTGCATGCCAGATTTATTAATCTCGAGTTTACATTATTGGAATCCGCGCCGCCCAATACGAGAAACTGCTTGATTTTCTCTCAATGCACGCAAATCCCTTGCCGATTGCAAGTTCGCGTAAGCTTCCCGTGTTCGCTGATAGCAGAAAAATTAGAGTGATTTTGTACTATAACGTATAACATATTGATGTGGATTATAAATTGGAGTGTAGTATTGGAATGTGGAATAACTCACGATTCCGACTATTAACTTACATCCCTCGTTCGATCGTTATGTTTGCTCATTCCACTTCCATGCACAACACGCTGTATTTTCTAAACACAGCATGCGAGTATCATTGCGCAATCACAGTTGTAGAATTACGCAACAACTGTTTTGCATTTTGACAGGCTGACTTGAAATTCTTGCTCAAGTTCTATCTCGTTGAGATACTTCGCTTAACTAATTATACGAAGTAAGCTATTTGCATCTGTCTGAATTTGAAATTAATTTAAGTCAAAATTTGAGATATATCCACTTGATTGAAAATATTATTAGGCACTTATTATTACGAGACGCATTCTTTTTCAAGTAACGCAATTTAATTTTGAAAAAAGAAAAAAGTATCGACTTTTCTGCAATCATTAATTTATCGTTGTGCAATTTTACATATCTCGTTCATATTTTTGCACTAAATTGTCCTTGTCGAAACCTTTATTTAAAGTTTAATAAGCTCAGTTGTGCGTGAGGCACGCAACAATTTGTGATCTGTCATCCATAATCGGTAGCTTCTGCTCTCGTGATATCCATGTTAATCACCGCTGAAAATCATAAACTAGGAGAGAGGAAGGCACGTCTAGACATTGAATTATTCTTGTCCGCATTTAAAATTCGCACTTGCAAAGTTACTGAGATTCTGCTACTGGACTATTAAATTGTCAGTATTTTATGTCGGTAATTTTACTACCGGTAATTAAACCGTGCCATCGTTGGATACGTAACAAAGTTGAATTCGCCAATTTACGGATTAATAAAAATGATTTCGCTATATAGCTATACGCTTTATCACATCTAAGTTGTTGATGTAACAAATAAAAGTGCTTTGGTAACTATCGGGAAGGCTAATACTGGCGTATTATACAATTCCTTGAGAAATTGTTAGAGGAACGTTTCAACGGCGGAATGTTTCCGACGTCTCGCATAAGAACTTTTGGAAGGTTTACTTTGATTGCCACTAATAATATACTAAAGTTCACGTCCAGAGTAACGCTCCGTAATAGTAAAATAAGACGAACGTGCTGATGGAACTCTTCAATACTAAACTTTTAAAGTGTAACTTTTAATTAGTGGTTGAATCCTTCGTTTCTTCGCCTTGGTTTCATTTGAGCTAAAGACTTACGAAGAGAATTTCTAATTATGCAAATTATGTTATCACAACTTCTTGAAAAAACATTAGGATATCAGGGATTATTCATTAAATTTCTGCTTATTTTTATATATTTCATAGAGTAATTATATAACTATATACCTTTTTAAAATACTAATGGTTTGTAATACTATTAGTTTTCAATTATTATACAATTAAAAAGACATTTATTTAAAGAGAGATATTTATTTAAATTTAATTGATTATTGATCATTTTATTACAGTAATTTTTTACTTACATGTTTAATAATTTTATTATATGTATATTTTTAATTTTTTTATTTGATTACATTATTTGTTTTGATATCATTTTTAATTTTTTCTTTATTTTTATCTTAGTTTATATTTTGCTTGTTGCATATTGAGTTATCATCTCTTAAATGCATTTCAAGCTGAAGGTGTGGCACGGAAATGCTGTCGTAACATTTTATAGTGACAGAAAGGGGAATGTTTTTTTTAGGGTCACATCATTTTTTCGCACGTATTATTTCTACTGACGACTTCTTCCCGAGGCTCGATTCCTATAAAATCCGTTCGCCCACATGCGCCAATATAAAGAGCTCTCACGTTATCGTCCCGTCGTTTCGGTCGCGGTTCAGGCCTTAATTAAAGTTTCGCAACCGATTGCACGAGGAGAGCGCGACGGCAGTAATCAACGATCGCCCACGCAATCACTGATCGCGTCGAAGCCAAACTTCGGCATGCTTCACCGCGTAATGGAACCGTTCATTGATCTGTAATGTCCCTCGTCAAACTTTCCGACGTTTAGTATTTTTTTAATCATTTAATTTCTATCTTCCTCTTCGTAAGGGGATGATTGATTCTTGTACAGTCATTTGGGCTTACGAACCTTAATCCGAATTTACTCCACTATTGTTTTTATGAATGATAGCCATGAGTGCCATGAGTAATTGAAAAAGGTACAATCAAAAAATAATCTAAAAAAATAAATTAAAATCTAGGTGTAGATGTGTTAAAAATTATTATTAAATTAGACATACTAATCTTAAAAAATCTGAAAAAAAAGAAAGCCTCTCTTTAGCTTCTCCCATTATAATTTATAAAAATGATCTGGCAGCACATGATTTCAAATAAGTCGTTTATTTTGTCGAGCTTATCTTTCCATATTCAATTTCCATATTCGATTTTCTTAGCGTGATATTTATATGGCTATAATAATATTTCAAAAGTACAGAAAATCCTCCTTTGAAAATCATTTATACAAAAGAGGATTTTAATTTCATAATTGCATTATGCTGTTATAAAAAAAAGAGAAACGTTTGATAGTATACGCATCGCTTGTTTAATTCGTATTCCGCGGTTGCAAAGTTGTATAATTCGTCGGAATATGAAATATGTTTGGAATAGCAATGGCAATTGAGGTCGCCAGAGGCAAATTTCGACGGATATAGTTCGATGCATATAATAGAATCATCCACGGATCGACGATAGTGGATGAAGTTTCGGTTGCTTTATCGCATTTAACTTTCGCCTTGTATATAGCCATGGGTTAATTTAGCACTTTCCGTTTCGTTAAAACCGATAAAGAGTGCAGATATGTGATAAAGTCACGATTAAATTATTTTTAGCTTCTTTAGATTATTCCTATTTTTTTGAATAAATGCAATCGGATTTATATATGAATAAATGATATCGGATTTATTTGAAAGATGTAATTTTTATAAACTATATCATATGTAATGTAAATTTTAAGCAGTTTTTATAAAGTAATAAAAAATATCTATTTATTTAATATTTATTGGATTTTACTTGACAAGAAATATTTTATTAAAATGTATTTTAATAAACCATAGCTTTTAATTTAATTAATTAAATATTAAATGTTAAATTGTTAATCATATATAATTTAGTAGAGATAAAAAATTCGTGAAAACTTTTCTCGGATCGCTGGAACAGATAAATGCATACAATAATTTTACTTTCCATTGATTAAACAGCACTCGATGGAGTGCCCAAGTTGAAAATTCATTATTTCTATCATTTCGAGTGAATTAAAAACTAATAACGAGAATAAATTTACATTTATTACAATTGTAATAATTTTTGTATGATTAAAATTCTATAAAAATACCTCTATAAAAATTCGATTTTCTTCTTTCACATGTCACATGGAAAGACTTAATTACTTTTACTTGATTTTATGGACTGTATGAATAACTTTGAAAGTAGTCACGTATTTTTGATGTATTGAAACTTAAGCCAAGCTCTCGTCTTGTTATCGAAGAGTATTTCTGAATACTATCAAATAATATTTGGACGTATCTTATATCGCATTTCAGGAAAGATATATATCATATATCTATATTGCTATCTATAGGTAATACAATGTGGTTATTGTTACCTTGTAAATGAGATAGCTCTCGACAATATTCTTTGCCTTAGTGACAGATGTTCTTGACAATTTAATAAGGTCGGATTAAGAACTAATTTGCTGTTGAATCAAATTTCTTAAGTTGTAGAATAATTGAAAATTAGTAGGTAGTCATTATATTTTGTTAACAAAGGATTTTATATATTTAAAAAAATATATAAAATCTTGACGTTTATCATAGAAATGAACATAAAACAATTATTAGGACTCAGAAACCATTTTTGGTATTCATAGATTTGTCATTAATGTTATTTCTTTATAATACGATTAATTCTAAATTTTTCAATCTTTATTTATGCATGTATTGTATACGTTTTTGTATACATCTGTATGCAACACTTGTACAGCGATGTTAAAATGTTAAAAACTTGTAACTTTTTTACGTTATTACATAAAATGAAACAATTATCTCTTAATTTCTAGTTTCTCGAATAATTTCATTGCAATTGTCTCATTTATTGGGCGAACGTTCGTTTAGTGGATCTTTTAATACTTCTACTGTTCATTCAGACTTGAATTACGTTAATGGATGACGTCTAAGAGATTGAACGCGTAAGGACAGAGGATCATTCAAGAACAATTACACTCAGTGGGAGGACTCTCTAATGAAATTAACTCGTCTCCGATAATTAATTAGTGTCCGTCACAGTGGCCTTCTTCGTCGACCTTAAATGATCGCTATGCGCTTTGCATGGCAATTTTACGAGGCATGGCAATTTTACCTTGAAATCTTAACGCTTGTGTTAATTCTGAGTAAACTGCTTATTTGAATGCATACATTTACAATTTTTGCACACGAATTTAACGTAGTCATAATTTAATGTGAAAACGTTGCCTACTATGACTTTAAATGTACCCTGACAAAAGAGACCGAGAAAGTCTCCGTGTAAAGATTCGCGCAAATTAGACTATTTTACATTCTACGCTGCTCTCTGCAAATCTTATAATATATATTTTATAACATAAAAGAAGCAATTTATAGCGCGTTATTCTTCCTACAATGTACTTTTCGATTATACATATAATAATTACGTCCGTAAAAATTTTAGAGAGAAGTATGAGATAATCTGCGACAAGATTACAAAGATAACGTCGTAGAATTGAAAATTAGAATAGAAACAGCATAAATTTTTGAAGCAAATCGAGTTTTGGGAAATGTCAACTTTGTTGTGAATTCCGCTCGCCTCAGATTTAAGAGTGAATAGTAAAAATCATAGTCACCATATGTATGAATTTATAAAGAGAAATTAACTCGTATTTGGCTCATTAATGATATTATATAAATGAAAAGCTAAACTAATAACTTATGTGCTTTTTATAACAATTACTTTTTTTTGGATGCAAGACAAGCATGCAAGCATTAATATATTTTTATAATTTGAAATTATAAAAATGCTATCTAGCTAGAGAACTTGAATTTTAGACATTGAAAATTCTTGATAAAAATATTCTACTGTACTTATAAGGAAAAAGAATTTACTTGTGTTTATATTTTTACTTTGTTTTCTTATTGTCATTGATTGTTAATTTATGCAAATTAGCAAAATATTGAATTTAGGAATAAGGGAATCTACATGTAAACATAATAATTATTTGAATTAGAAATCATTATTCTTTTTCGTGAAGAAAATAATGTTCTTATATTTTTTTATTTACAATATCCGGTTATATATATCGAATATTTTTATCGAAAATAAAACTGATATTCCGGAAATATTTGCACGAATATATGCTCCGCATTGTTCGCAAAGATACGGGCGCAGCTTCAGTTCGTGTGTGGCTACAAGATAACAGTTTGACAGCACGCATGGACGCGTATAATCAAGCGTTGTCAATTCGCGGTACCTATAGATAATATCCACGATACACAAACGCATCACCGCTGTCACATCTCATCGGTGCTAATAGAAAGACAAGAGTGGTGGTGGCGGCAACGATAGAGGAGACAAGATCAAGGAGGTATAACCACAGAATCTTGATTCTTACCACGATATACCGGATCTCAGTGAAAAACGGAGACAGGTTTTGCTGGCCTATTATGAGATCTCCGATCTCACGGACGGCAATCGCAATACTCTTCCTGTACCGCGACAACCGCGATGGCTTCTCAATCTTGACAGAACAGTTCTTAGAGCTTGGCGGGTCTGTATACAAACATTGCAAACATGAATTTATCAGGAATTATCAATTTCTATCTTTTCTCTTTATTTATTGTAAAATATTTTTCTTTGAATAAAGTATTTCTAAGAAGAACTCTATACCGTGCTTATTTAAAATATTATTATTGTTATTATTGTGTGATATAAATTTACTTACGTTAGGATAAATATATTTATTAATGAAAAAAATGAATTAATTACAATTATGAAATAATTTAACTGAATTTTCACGTTTGTATTCGTATTAGTTTATTTTAATTTACTTTTCTCGTTAATGCCAAATGTTGATATTTTAATGTCATTTTATAGCATTTACAACAATGAATACTAGATTTCTTGGTTACACGTTTCGAGTTTGTCGCTCTGGTTTCGAACGAGAAAGCGCATATAGCAAGCGCGGTTACTGTGCAATCAGGGGGCGGCGAGGCATAACGCGGGGGGCGATGATGTATTAATACCATTATCGCCCGATGATCACCTGCGTCCCAAACTAACCTAGCAGCGCTCGCTTATTAAAGGACGCGTCGCGACGCTTTCCGAACGGTTCGTTTAATCGTTCGCCGATTATAATCGATCCGCTATACTTCTATAATCGAGCAATTAACCGTAACGCTTATTTCGATTTCTTTGAGTTCTCGTTCGAAGTTCTGTAGCAGTATGTCGTGAAGCAATACGTAGTTATAGCGATGGAACATTTCTTATGTAACGTATTGATGAGATTGCAGACGAAATGCAATTCGATCGCTACTGCTTGTCGTAATTATCTCCGAAGTTGAATTCATCCGGTTTGAAATAGTCCAGGATCTCGGAAAAGGATACGACGGTTAGCGTAATCGACCAAGAAGCATCTAAGCCTGTTTTTTCACTCGTCTTTCTTACTCTCCGTCTGACCGGCTTTCAACGTTATCTTCGCTTTTTAGCCCTTGCTTGATCATTTAAGACACATCGTAGAACTAACGTAAAAAGACGGTATTAAGTCAGGACTTTTTGTTGATACGATGCAGTGGCTCAGTAATTTTACGGATTTTTTTTTTTACATTTGCGACGAAAGATAAAGCGACTGGAAAATCTTAGAAGCACCTGGTGAATCCATGAAATCTAGCATAATCCTGATATTTAGCACAGAATATTTTACGTGAAATTTTCAAAATTCATTTTCATAATATGAGTTATGTAATATGAGATAAGGAATAATTAGTACTGCAGTATATTTTTACTTTGCATACAATTTTACTAGCTTCCTCGTTAAAACGAGCATAAATAACGTACTTAACAACTTATCTAATGAAGTTTTCAACTTTTATAAATCTACGAACACGTTATAAATCTAGAGGCGTAATCAAATATTTATAATTTACTAATAATTATATCTTATAATTTAATTAAAAAATATATTTTATCTTTTAATTACTTAAAAATATTTCATGGAGTATTTTTGCCATAGCGAGTTGGAGCCGCTGCGAATTTTTGGAATTTAGTCTGCTTACAATGACCGCTTAAAACCTAAATCGAATGACGACACTGTGGAACCCCCATGCTTTTCGTTAGAACAAACGCGGTCTCGGCAAACTCTACCCTTGCTCATCGCTTACTCCCGACACCCTCAACTGATTTCACAGTAGCGTGCTGCCGTCTGCCATTGTGAGCGGGATAATTACGCCTCATTAACAAATAGCTTTCTTTGATGTGGAAACCACGTGCACATTGGGGTAGAGAACGATTGTACGGACCGTTGGTTCGTCCGGGTGTGATGCGTACGATACGAATAAAGAATACGAGACACGATGAGGGTGGGACAGTGGGCAGAGGCGGGAGGAGAGAAAGAGAAGAGCGAAAAAAGAAGAGAAGAAGCGTGTCGACGATGCGGTCTGAAAGAACACGATCGATATTTGCAGACGCGCTCCTCCTGTCTATATTTTATTCTATTTTATTTTACCTTTTTCAGAATGAGAGTGATTGAAACACACTGAGAATGCGTTTGAGCATTCCCGAATTACTTCTTTGACTAGGAATTTTATTTTAATTCTAATCGAATTGCATATATGTATTAACCAGCGAGGAAAATTTTCTGTGCTTCGATATATTTTATTTAAATATTTTATTTAAAAGAAGTTTTGTGTGTGTTTAGATTACAGCAGAGGCAATCGAAAATATAATAAGGACTATACAGAGAAAGAAAGAGAGCGTACATGCATGTTTAATAAATATTACAATATTAATTTATTAAAAGAATAACTTATAAGCTGTAATTTTATTTACAAAATTATCATTGCTTCCGGATTAATTTGTTTTCATTTTAAATGACAAAAACTTTGCGCTAATGCAATCTAATTATACAGTACTTGCATTAATGCGGGATCGAATTTGTACAACACTGTGTACGCTTTACAATTTATTTGCCGCTCAAATAGCAGCGCCCGTTGCGGTAGGATGTATTAACTGTAGAAAAATAGTTAACAACCTCGAACACATATTTGTAGTACAGTCTTATTTCTACAAGCTTTACAAATATACGCTAGCTTTCACGGAAGTAAATATATGTTCGCGGAACTTCCGCAGAGGTGGATGCGTGAAAGTAAACTGTGGGAATATTTGATAATGTAGACGGAATACCCCTCCGATCATGATCGACATCGGTAGACAAATATACTTTGGAAAGTAATATTCGCGTGCCCTATTCGCGTACGTGAGCATCCGCGTGTGTTCCGCTTGTATGTTTCTACGCGGTAACGACGGAAACGCGCGGGGATTCTTTGTTTTGTGGATACGGGGGATGTTACATGCGGAAATTTAATGTGCAGTATCTAAGCCGATTGGAATAGTACAGCTGCGCGTAAGGAAGCTGCATATGCATGAACAATGGCTCGTACGTGAGTACGCTTGCGTGAAGTAAGGGAGAAAATATTTTATTTAAAATCTCTCTCCAATATTGAGATTATTCCTCCGGCGTTTTATGAGGAAAATTACAATGGGATGGCGAACAAGCGATACTTACAATTAGATTTTTAATTGTTTTACTCCTCGAATAATATCGTGTTGGTCACGTACATTTTGTATATTTCTATTTGTCTGACAAATCGCGCGAACTGTCAATCGCCGCACTGCTATCGTTCGCGCTATCGTTCACGCTATCGTTTCTTCATGAGGTGATAATTTATTAATGGGATCGCACCACATTTCCTACAGAGATATGTCCGCCACTGTTCTTTCCTCGCGCGGCGACCGCCAACAAATGTCAAGCCCCATATATGCTCAGAACGCATAAATTATTCATCAGTGGTTACGCTCGGTCGCAGAGCGTCTAGACGACGCGCGCGTTAAGCATAATAGCACTCGGGCTGTTACTTCGCGGGCTAACCGGATATTAATGTAATCATCGCGCTCCGCTTGATTCGTTAGCCAGATGGTCATGCAGACAGCTCGTCAGACATTGCGTCTATATTAATCAAAATTTGATCTCGATATCGTCAGCTATGCGAATATATTAACTTAGACATAGAACCATAAGAATTATTTCGTGCCTGACGATCATTTGCGCACGGACGATCATGCGCTGGAAATCAAAATAAATTCTGCATGCTAATTGAAAATTAAAGTGTAAATTTTTCACTATACGTTTATTACTATTTAAAACTCTTTTCTGATTTCTCTGCCACCTATAAATTGAAATTAATGTAGGTTTCATTTGAAAGTTAAAGTATTGTATTTTAAAGTGTCAACTTTGAACAAATAATTATTGCTACGTTAAACTTGTTTCATTTGTTAACAAGTTGTTGGCACAAACAAAAAGTCCGACAAGAAATGACTTTTTTTCGCGCAAAAAAAAAGGTTTGTCAAAGAATTCATAAGTCCGCGTTCTCGTCGCCGCTTTCCCAGTGTTATTTCACAACTCAGCAACTCGGTAATTCAGAAAGGGGGACTCCAGAAGGAAACTCATAGCGCGCTCGCGAATTTGTTAGTCCTGTAACCCTTTTATGCTGGTCGCGTAAAGTTGTCCGTCGTCTTTGTCCGTCTACGTCAGCTGTCTGCCGGCCGTTTGTTTCGCACTAAATAAAAAGGACTCTTCTACTTGCGAGGAAGAGCAGAACGGTAATGCGCCGCGCAAGGGAAGACGATCGTTTGTTCCTCCGACAATGCCGCCGGATTCCCGCTTAGAGACGGGGAAAAACGGGCCAGACACGCCATGTACACGAGCGCTTCCATACGCTCGAAAGAACCGGCAGTGATGGCTCGTTACTGCCGGTACAGCTTGTGCATCGCGATCGATCATTAACTATCGGAAAAGCGATCAGTCGAAGGTGACGAGGCGGAGGCAGGGCAGCTCGCTTAATAACGCCACGCTTCTCCCGGGCCTGCTTCGATTTTCTACTTATTTCGATATTTTCGTTATCGCTTCTCCGCTATCCGCTTCCCTCGACTATGCAAAATGAAATATGCCTGGCGTTGCAGTAGTTTGTGCAATATTCCTTTGTGCGCGCCACATTTTAATTGCCGCTTTCATAGATTTTTCTACTGATAAATTCGACAGCTTATCGGGCATTTTAGTATAGTTTAATATATATATAAATAATTGCATAATTGTGGCATTATTATCAAAACTCAGCTTCGAAGAAAAACTGCTTTGACGTAAGAAAAAATGCTTTGCAAGCTCTGGTTGACAATCGAACCTTGTGGATTAGCTAAACGCTGCACAAGATTTCAGTTAACATGCTGTTCTTCTTCAAACAGCGAGAGAAGCATCGCGTGTGCGGACAGGAATTTTTCGCGAACCGGTGTGGGAAAAGGTTCAGTATCACGGCAAGCCATGGCATTCACAGCTTAGGGGTGAATTTTACAATTGCCTGCGCGGGAGCCTTGTTTATTCCATAGGTTATGGAATTATGTTCGAATCCTTTTAACTTTACCACGGTTATCCCGTCCCCCGCGGTATTCTCACCTACTGAGATCTCTCGATTGCGAAGTTTCAAGAGCGAACTTGTAGAAAGTTTTGAAACTTGAGCTCTAAATTCTCGACCTTAAGATGTAATAAACCATTTAATGACCATCAAAATAATTTACTCTAAAAGTAATTATTAAATATTACATTAAATATTTTATATAAAATGAGTGAATTATTAATTCTAGCACTACACAAATATTATCGTAAAAGATTTTTAATTATTAAACGTTTAAAATAACATGAATTTTTATTTTTTTATAACGAGTTCTATCCTGAGAGATATAAAAAGATATAAAAGTGAGTTATTCTATATATGTACAACAACGAGAAAAGGTTTCACGTTTGGTCTTAGTGTTTGCTCGTTCTCTAATTCCATGATCGTTAATTTGACAAGCATAGCGATTAAATCCGTTACACGCGTGACAACCGTAACCAGAAGTTGATTTCTATCTGCGGAGATTTGCGATGGCTTTCATGTGAGCCAAGTGGAGAGAGTCGGACAGGCGAATGGAAAGACTGTTCCCCCGAGACGAAAAATTTCTTACTTTTGCGAGAAGCGAGGATTTATACGACGCAGCAGTGCTTGTGTCACTTTGAAACAGACTAACTGGATCCGTAAAGTCTGTTTCGCTTATTTAGTGTAAATTAAGTGAAGTACCACGCAATAAAGCATAACTTGTTCTAATATAATATAACTACAAATAAAATTATGATTAAACGAAAATATGTCATGTACATGAAACAAAGAATATAAAGTATTTATTAATTAAGTTATCTTACTTTTCTTATTTTAATATGTATATCCTAATATGATTATTTTTTCTAATAAACTTAGCTTATCGATAAAGCTGTAGTTAAAATTACAATTCTAATTTACTTATTAGTACTACATTTTCTACTGTTTCACATTTTGCATTTTATCATTTAAAAATTCTCTGAGAAAGAGCAAATTCAGCGTCTATTACAATAAAAATCTGACAGAAAATTAATAATAAGTTATTAATTAATATATTGTAGACAGAATGTACAAAGCACAGACAGGTGCATCTCAAGATTCAGCTTTATCAAATGATAATCTTCATAAATAAATACAAAACACAACGAGCGAGAGTACTAGGATTCCTTTCTGAGTAGCTGTTTCTCGTTACCCGTTCTATCGCGATTAATTCGACAGGCACATCGCTTAAATCGTAGCTCAGGCGCGACAAGCATGCATAGTCGGATCCTGATTTGTATCTGCCGCGGTCGGTGACGGTCTCCAGAGGGAGGAAAGAACCGTAGGAGGACGACGAGCGAGTGGATGCGGTTGAGTGTCTCGGAATGAGAGGTAGAGGAACCCCGTCGTCGATTGGGGTCCCACGAGAAATCACAGCGGGCAGGAATACGTGGGGGGCTCGTCAACTCCTAGCTGTTGAACGCGCAATTCCTGGATGAATAGCCGTGACAAAACCGTAAACGACCGTAATTGCGTTCCGTGGGGTCGTCGCATTCCGTGTCGATCGGCGAGCCGCGAGGTCGAAGCCGCCCTGTACCAAAGACTTTACAATGTTTCACGATGCCATAACGCGCATATCTCCATTATAGACATTACAGTATCCTTAATCACATTACGTTATGAGTGATGCGAGGTACTTGTTAACGTTATAGGAATTTGCGTGGGACAATAGCCAGTTGTTTTAACACAAATGTAAAAAATGGTTTATGCAATTTCATAAGATAATTAAGATGATCCAAATTAATTTTTTTAATATTATTTATTAATAGTAATTAATAAAAAATTTGTATTAATTTTACATGCTGTGACAAAAAGAAAATATTTCAATATTCATTAGCGTACTCGTTACAAATGATTGAAGTCACTTTATTAAGATCTATAGCAAAATTTTTAATGACAGCAGATAGTAGGTAAAGTTGATTGAGAAAATGAGAAAAAATCTTATATATTTTACTTTTTTCTCTTTATATTGTAAATCAAGGCAATAGACCGAAGGAGAGTGAAAAACAGGTTCAATTAAATTTAGTGCCTATCATAAATTTTGCACTCGTTGTCTGCCTGAAGCAATTATTGACGATTTTCCTTTTTCAATTGTGGTGGTTATAGATCGTGTTATATACCCTTGATTTCTTTTTAGTTCTTTCTTTTTTTCGCTTTTCTGTATATAACGTGTCCTACATGAAATATTGTATATTTATTACGTATTGCCGCATTGTCTGTGCTCTGTTTTAGAATTTTGCAAAAATATCAAATGCGTGAGATAACCGCGCTTGATTTATAAGAATACCGAAACGTCTGATCTTTCGTTTGACAACTGTATATAAAAATCAATTAATTACCTCGGAGCGACTTGCAGCGGAATGTAGCCTCTATCAGATGCCATCTGATAGAGAATCCAGGCCACATGTCGCCGTCGCGTGAGAAGAACCGACAGAAATGTCACCGAGTTTATCGCAATAAATGGGGTTATGCAATTTTGTCCGCTTATAGAGATTATAGTCGTGCCGCACCTGCTTCCGTACGCGGTAAATCACGGGCGACCTTTATGCATATATCGATGTACGCGAGCGATTTAACGTTGTTGTAACATTTAATACGCCAGCAAATACGCGCGCGGAAGCGAGCGTTTACGCATCTGTACACCTGTTACGAAACAATGATAAATCTATGTGAGAGAAAGAAAAGGGAGAGAAAAAGAGAAAGAAAGAGAGAGATATCAATTAATATCGTGCGATATTTAAATCAGTATTGCTTAAATTGGTGAGAATTTAAAACGTCTCGAGTAACACTTTGCTCATAGAGAATATAGCGATTTATATCTTCCTACTTGGTGCATGTATCAATCAATGTGCATTTATATGACTACACGTAGACTCTCTGTAGAATTGATTTTCCAGCATAGATTTATAACTTTTTTGTTTTAGTTTCAAATTATAGTTATTTCAAGATTGTGTTTATCTTTGAAAGAAGGACCTATAATGATCATTTGTGTTTATCTATAAATGTATACGTTAATACCGTTGTTTAGAGTGCTCAACATATAGATTAGAAGCAATATTTCTTAATTTTCTAACAATTTTCTTCTTTGTATTACAGACTTTCTTTCTTTCTAACTTGCAAATTCATTTTTATGCGAAATCAAATACGTGTGCAAGACTTTTTTATTGTTTTGATATGTTGAATATTATATATTTTTAAAGCAAATCATATACATTAGTAGTACACAATGCTAACGTATTCTGTATACATTGTGTGCCATTAAATTTTTTTCGTTAGGTAGCGATTGTTTAACCAACGAAAAAAACTTAATAAGCTCTACTTATTAGACCCAGAATATATTATCGCTCTTAAGCTCGATAAACCAAGATAAATTGGTTCTTACTTTGACGATCGCCTTTATCGTAAAACGATTATTATATCTCGTGTCGGCATCTCGTAAACAACAACCTTTCCCTATGGGGCAACGTTTATTTCGCGTATCGGTCAAGCTATTTCGCGCAGACAGGGCTCGGATTTTCCACCCACAGGAACTCCTCTTGGCCCACGCTGTCTTTGTCCGAAGAAGTATACGCGGTGTTCCGACATGTATATAGTGCACTGTATGTGCGAGGAAACGATCTTTTCGACAACAGATTGATACGTGGTATTATAAAGGATACGAATGAAACATTTTGCTTGAACAAGCGGATCTATTAAATGTACAGTTGCTACAGAATGAGGGAGATTATGAAAAGTTATACGAGAAAATCAACGACTATCGAAATTGAGAAATAAATCTCTAAAGTCTATAGATGTCGACAGTATTTTATATGATAAGAACAATCTGTGTAATGATATAAAATCTTGATCTACTTTAATCCACTATTTTAATTGGAATCCATTATCTTTACAATTCAATTTAATCATTTCTTATATAATGTAAAATACATGGTATTGCTTTTATTTATAACGTCAAATCAATACCTGCTAGTAATAAATGTCACTGAAGTGTAAGAAAGGAACAAGCGATGTAGTACATTGAAAATAACACTCGTTCTACTTGCTAATCAGACGGCTTACTTTTAAAATGCGCAATGTTTCGTCGCATTCAAGTAAAATATACTTTTCCGCGCGAGCACCTGCATATCTCCCGGTGTTGCACCGTAAAAATAAACAGTATCGACAGCGTCGTTCATCGTGCGTTTTGTTACAAACGCGAGCGTGCGTGTAACGTTTCCAGCAGCTTGCGAAGCAGAATGACGATCAGTATAGAAATGTGACGCGTATATTGAAAAAAAAAAAAACTGGTCCCGCTCGTGCCCTAATTTTTCAATATTAAAAGATGTCTTCAATTTTTGAAAAAATTTTCGATTTACATCATCGGCGACACCGGGCGAAATGTATTTCAACGATACATGGGCGCCGGTATAAACAATTTGTTTGACAAACTTCATCGATATTTGCACACATTTAAGTGAGGGAACACGTGTGCTCGAGCATACAAGCGCGCACTCTGCCGCATCGGTCGCTAAAATAAAGTACGCGGACGCGCATTGGAACTCGGCAGTCACGGATGCAGTTTTATTTATTCACATTGTGTGCGTGTGTGTGTGTGTGTGCGTGCGTGCGCGCGCGCGCGCGCGTGTGTGTGTGT
>NW_012028686.1:817476-980180 GCF_000956235.1 Wasmannia auropunctata | reverse complement strand
ACGAGTTTCGAGATACTCGCAGCATGGAAGCGCCACTTATTTGCATAAAAATTGATTTAGACTCGGTCGTCCAAATAGAAAAAAGATACGGAAGTAGATATTCCCAGATTCGTCACATAAATCTCTTTTATTTAGAACGATCGATATTCTTTTTTTATTTTTATGATCTTATATTGATTACTTTAATATCTTACGTGCGTGAATTGATTAAATTAACATCTTATTTCCTAACGTACTGATCTACGTCTAGCATGTATTCGATTACTGATATGTAGAATCAGAAGAAAAAATAATTTGCTTGAACGTCAATTATTTTACGCGTTATAAGTCTATTTATACTGATATGTATTCTTCAAGATACGAAATAAGGCATACGAAAATTACACGAGATACAATTTGTACGTGCAATTAATCGATATATGCATGATCGTATCTATTATTATAAGTACATGGCTGACGACGATGTAATAATACGGGCCCATCAATATTCACTATCGCGTAACGAATGTATTGTATTGACCGTTAATACGTGGTGACCCATAATACGCGTTTACCAAGTAATTTCGTTAAATTACAATGGTATACAGCTGCGAATTGATATTATGATCAATTCTTCTGTACCGCACTTATTTACACTGGCTATCAATGCGTTTTCATACAAATTATGGATGTGATAAACATTCATACACGGCCATACCATTCGTAGCGTGTCGTTACAACGATCGTACGCAAGTTCATTACTGATCATTATGTATAGAAACTGCATTTGACTGCGCAACGAAAATATAAAATGCACAAACGTACGTTACAATCGGCGAATGTTATAGCAACTGTTAAATTAGCGCTTGAAAGCTTATTGAAAGCACCGTAAATGATTTTGGAATAAATTGGCCAGGCAGAAATATGAAAATAAATAAATATGTATAGATCTTTATTAACAATACGTATTTTAAAAGAATATTGCCACATAAACAAATAAATTAATATTTTATCTTTTATTGTGTTTATTTTATTTTCTATCGTATTGTATGACACAAATTAAATTTATAATCATGAATTAAAATACCTTTGGGGTTACAAAACAACTAAAAAAAGTGAATATAAAATATATAAAGAAATATAAGTATTGAGCTTTGTTGAAACTTCGTGGAAACTTTGCTTCGCGAACGTCGTCAGCTTTGGTACGTGAAAATTTTCTCTTCGTCGGAATACATACATTTGAAGCACAAAGGAAGACATACGAGTGGCGCGTAAATCATTTCGCGATCCCTGTCATTTCGGAAAGAGAAAACTGGAGGGAGGGAGAGAGAGAGAGAGAGAGAGAGAGAGAAAAGGAGAGAAGGAAAAAGAGAGAAATACAGGGTGGATTGAATAGTTGAGAAACGAACGAGAGCGACGCTGATGTCAGGCGAGCGGAGCGCGGCCGCCCGAAGTGTTTTGAGACCAAATAAAACCGAGAAAATCGTGGCTGTACGAGTCAACCGTGGTCGAGTCACTTCTCGAGTCGCGGTGATCGCGAACACTTCAGCTCCGCCCGACTGTGAAATTGTCGCGGCGAACCCTCGGCTTCTTAGCTAAGAGCAAGCGCATTGTAAGTTAATGCATACGTAAGGCTCCCGGGCCAAACCAAACACAAGGGAAAATGGAAGATGAACGACGAAAGTGAGTGAATTAAGATGTTACGCCATTCACTTCGGCTTTCCGCTGAAATTAATGTTTCCGCCGGTTAAAACTTCCATTTTCTTCTTGCCGCGTGGGTAAGTCGGTGCCATGGTTCGAGTGTACCGAGTCGCCCGTTATAGGTGACAGCTACTTTAACAGTTACTTCTATCAAGAAAGTTTCTGCTCTTCTTTTTCGCTACTTGGTGTCTATCAACCTTATAGTAGCCCCCGCAATATAGTAATAATTTGTATGGAGTTACGCATTATCTTATTGAAATAGTTTTAAACTGCTTGACAATTTAATTCGTTATAGTTTGACACAGTTTGTATGTGGCTTGATATTGCAACAATAAAAATTATTACACATCGATATCCGTGTCGGCTCGCATAGGTACTGTTGTTGAGTTATTTATGAAATATTTTTGCAATGCTCATCATATTTTACATGAGTATGAGTCCAAATATTAAAAAGCGAAATGACGAATAGCGTTTTTAAGAATACCTTTAGCGCGAAAATATCTCGATTTCGAGCGTTTTGTACGTTTTCCGTACGTTCTTGGATATTGCTATTTTCTGACAGTTGAAGAATTACCACCAGTGGAACTCAATTTTGTGTCGAGAATAAGAGAGCGCAGGCTAATGCATGCGTGCGGACCGCGATTCTGCTTTGTACAAATGCCGTTTGTAACACGGCACGAGGTAATTCTGTGAAGGAAGGTGAAGAATGAGCGAGGAGTTGAGTGGATAAAGGCGTTACATCATATTTCTCAGTTATTCACGAAAAACGTTCCATAACGCGCGAATAATCTGAACCTGCCGCCCTTTCTTTGCCCAGCGATTTCTTTTTCTTGCGATAAGAAAACGGTCGGTCTTGTTACAGTCGGAGCCTTACGTAATCCTTGACGGCAGTCCTTACAAAAGCTATACAATTGGCGCCCGTAAAAGATAGATTTACAACAAATACAAAGTTTCCGATTTCATAGACGAAGCCAGTTTACCTCGACTGAAAATACCTCTTCTCGCGGTGGAAATTGTTAATAAAATTTTCCCATTTTCTGCGAAACTTGGAACGTTAAAACTTGCGATTTTGATAGTTCATCACATTTCCTCGGTGTTTTAATAATCAAGTTTTAGAGACACCGACGTAATGAACATGGCGAATGCATGTACCGCAACGTCGCTTATCTTAAATTTTTCTCGCGCATCGAGGTGGTATTCCCAAGTTGCATCCCGAGGTCGCTCGCAACCCTCGCATAATATGCATGCATAATGACTCCCCTAGCACGTCCTCGCGAGAAACTGTCCATTAGCCGTGCTCCAGCCGTCCCCCCAAGTTTCCGCAACGAGGCGTCGGGGACGGGAGTGACGTAATGAGGTAATACTTAAATTGCGTCCACGTGCCGCGTGACAGTATCGACAGACAGGACCTTTGGCATAGAAAGCCATCGGTCCGACGGGCAGAACTAGGCCGCAAACAATGGCGGTGCCTCTCGTTAACGACGAGACGCCGTCCCGTCGGCGTCGCCTGCGACATCATCTGGCGCAGTCCAGTCAGGATTCTATGGCAGCCTCGTGCGAGTGAGTCCCAGTAAAACCAGTCGTCGCGGTTATCCGGAGCATCCCACAGAATAAGTGCGGCGAGCCGTGGAACGTTATCCGAGAAACGATTTTGAGGGATTATTTTTGCAACTATTGCAAAATTAATATTGGATTTCGCGTCAAAAAAATATTGTGAGAAACGTGAAGAAGTGCGCGTGATGGTGCATTGCGGTTATGGTTGCTCATAAAGATAGAAAGATATTTCTGGGAATAGCAGGTTTCTAGGAAAGTAGCTAAACACGAAACTTAAGCTTCAATTGATTGGCAAAGCAACGGATCATTTCGATATAGAAGGTTTAAGTGCTGGAAGATTGAGTTAGAATATAATATTACGAATAAATTTTGGTATACATAGATTAAATGTTTCAGACAATTTCTACTAGTATTCTGCATATTCTCGGAAAGAAAACGCTTCCGTTTATATGATTTTTAAAGTAAAATTAAGTTAAGTTTATATAGAAAACTAAATTCAGTAGAATAAAACATTTTAAGCCGGACCAAGCAAACGAGCATATGTTTAAAATTGTATATTATTAAAATTTTTATATATGGACTTTAAATAATCATTAATTTATTATATATATAATTGATTATAATATCAAAGTGTCTATATACTTGGATAATATAATCGAATGTGCAACTTATCTCTGTAATAATAACAATGTATCACGTCTCTCACGCTATATTGTCGCGTAACTTAAAGTCCATTGTTATTATTTCGGAGGATGGTTAATGTACTCGTGGAAAATGCGAAACTTACTGTGTTTCGCGCGTATTCAAGCATCAAGTTATTTAAGTTCCGCGTAATGAGAGCTTAAAGCGCGTAAAATTAATTACTTCGCAGAAAACACGGGAGGAAGGCTTTCCGTCGAATTAAAAACTAAATAATTAATTACTTTTAGTCGTATAATAGATAGATAGCTGGTGCAAGGTCAAATATAATTTCTATATCCTTTAATGAAATTGAAGGCAAACATAAAAATTGATGTGAAAAGGATTACAATGTAACAGGAATTTTATTCGAATGTGTATAGAGTTCAAGTAATGTTTAAGTGTAAATTTAACACAAATTCGAAAAACTTGATGAATTAATATGAATTCGATTGATATCAACAAACGATTAAATGAATTATCAAGTATGCTTTATTATGAAATTATATATTTTTATAAGAACTTCAGAATATTTGCTTAAGTTTGTTAAAGCAACAAAATGCAAAGATAGTAGGACTTCATAAATGTAACAGCTTATGATTAATCAAATCAAAACTCAATAAATTTATTTTCTACGGTCAGACATTATTTGTTTTAAATCGCTATCACATAACCGTGATTTTTCAAGTAATGAAGATATCTGATCTGAGAAGCTATCTCATCGAAATAATGGTACAAGTGAAGTAATAGAGCGCCAAGCGAATGGTAGGTTTTCTTCGGCACATAACTACGTAATGTAGCAAACTATTAAGGTATTCCAGGCAAGTGCGCCGCGCCGCGTGCTCTAATTAATGGCATCCCATGCGCGGCCACCGATTATCTCGCCGTGTATAATCTTACCCCGACCGAGAGAGACGCGACGGTTTTAGACGTCCGTAGGTCTGAGCGGGATTAGAGGCAACATCGATAATCGATTAAGTTTAAGTGCTTCCCACGCCGGCGACTCGTGTAATAACGTATGATTCTTCGAAGACGATCGTCACGTGCTTAAGTACCGCCACCGGAGAAACTTGAGGAACCAGTTATTGCCGCTGGAATTATCGAAGTAAATGCGCGCTGCGCTAAGATGGAAACTTTTTGATGCTCTTAAAATAGCGTCGAGAATGAAATGCATTTCAATCCATCCGTTGACGTAACTTGTACTTTGCACTGGAATTTTTTTAAAGGAAGTTTTAATAGAGAAAACTTACATCTCTCGAAGTTCACCGTTTGCGGTGAATTTTTAATTTTGAATATTAAATATCTTGGGGTAATAAGTTCTCAGACCGATACTTTAAATAAAAAAAAGGAAAAATTAATATCCGTGCAATATAAAGTAGTCGTGTGCGGTCTTTCGATAATAACGCTTCAAGCTATTCTCCTCTTATTCTTATGCCAGACTGCTTGTAAATATGTCGGGACTGTTCTCTCTCCTCTTGCAGCTATAAAGAATCTTCCATTAATCCGACGGATCGATCCATCTCACTTCGCGTGTTAGGAAACTATAAGCTTGGCGTCTAAGTACATTTACAAGACCGAAGCACTCAGTATACTTCTTTTCCCTCGATCTTTTACTGCCACGAAGTCGTTATTGTGAGTTGCTTGTAACGGCTCCGACGAATCCTTCCTTGCTTCAGCAGAATGATATTCGTTTTCCCAATTTCCGTACTGCTGTTATCGCTTACTGACCAAAAGCGAGCTATTTTCCTGAAAGCCCTGTTTTTTTTTATTTTTATTTTCCTTCACCGTTATTTCAAGCACCGTCTCTTAACGGCGCAAGTAGCATTCTCTCGAAATGTTACATGCTTTAATATAACTTACCGAAAGAAACATTTTCCGACAAACCGGAAAGTCACTCTAACTTTTGCAATGTAACATTACCATTTTAAAAATATCCATTTCATTAAATTAACAATTTTCGCTGTTAAATATATTATCAGTTTCCGTACAGAAATGATTGGAGGCGATGAACTTTTGATAGAGAACGTTGAACTTTCGAATTTATCCACAAGTCATTTGTACAAATCTGGAATTCTAGATTCAAGCGATCGATTAGCTGCACTGATGATAATTTGGTAATAACGAAAATAGATTGATTTCATATCGCAAATGCGAGCCTTTACGAGCTTAGGATAGCGACGTCTCTTTTTCTCGATCTCTTTTCGACGCGCGATTGTCTCGACGCGATCTCATAGCGTCGCGATATTCTTCCGATTATGACAAAAGTTAAACTGTGAGTGAGTTAGTTCCTAGATTCAATTAGTTAGACGTATTTTTTTAATTTTTAATTTTCTTGATTTTTGCTCGGTATGCCTCGGGGATGTCTCGCTCGGGTCCTCAGTTCGATGATTGCTTTACTCGAGAACAAACCAGCTGAATCCACCGTTTCTGCGCGTCTGATACAGCTGTTCTTTTTCATTTCACAATCTGGTACACTTTCATAAATTTATAGCCCTTACAAATGCGACCAGTTTACGTTATATTTAAGTCGGCATTTAAATTCGTGCCTACTTATTTCGCATTACAGGTACAGGCAGATTCTTATTATTATTGATAATAAAAGAGTATTTTAATATTGAAAAATATCGTACAATGTGATGAGACAAAAATTGAGACTCTTTAAAAAACTAAAGTACTTTGGTATTTATAGTTATATCTTGTCGTATTTATAGTCTTCTTTGTTCTGTTTTATCGTTTATCTGCGTAGCAGTTTTAAATGATATATTATATTAATTGAGTAATCTATGAAGTATTTCTGTCGCGGACGAAAAAAAAATTTTTTAATTTTTGATGTGACGCAATGTCTGCGCGGCTATTATTGCCGCTTTTGTTCTTCCGTGATGCATCACACATATGACGTACCTCGTTTTAATCTATAAACGCCATTCACCCTCAAAGATGGCAACGGGGGAGAAAAAGCATTCCCGGCGTATGTTTGGAGGCAGAAGGACGGCGTCTGAAACAGATTTTTCTGTACCGCCAAGAAATTGTTTTCATTTTCTTAAATGAAAACACGCATTCCTTCCGCGGTAACTGCAATCTCGACAAGTACCTACTCGCAAGATTTCTAAATTACGTTTACGTCGTACTCTCTTCCTCATCTTACAGAAAGTTATCTTTGTCAAATTAAAGTTTTATTTCTCTTTCTTATGAGAAAAATTTCCGTCGGAAAGTTAGGGCATTTTGAAAAATATCAAAGGCAGAATTACCATTGTCTCGCTATTGTTATTAATGATTTAACTCTGTAGGAAATCAATATTATTCTTGCTGAATATTTATATATCTCGTAACTTTATGCAATTTAGCGCAATGCATATACTCGTAGAGTGGGAAACAATTTAGCATTCTATTCTACTATGGTTCCAAGAGCGCAATGAGTTTGTGCACGAGACAAAGGACTGTCGGATTGTCGACGGTACTACTGCCTAAAAGCCGCGATTGTTGCTCCCGAAATGCAATGGGTGCAAACGCCTTTAATGACACCCACCTTTGACGGATGTCATCACATAAAATGTTGAGAAGTTGAGAAGCAGTTTCGTGAAATTTCCAGTCTGTTTCTCGTATATCTTCAGCAATTTCTACGAGATATAATATTTACGACTTTTGTCTTTTGGTGTTATTTTTATTGAATTGAACATTGTTTTACTTTGATCTTTTTTTTGTTAAGTTATAATTAAGAAATAAATAGTATGATTTATAATGGAAAGCTGAGACTTACAGAAATTCATAACAGACTCGAAAAATTACATATAAAATGCACTGTAAACTTTACTTTTGTAAAAATTGTTATAAAAAATGTTTTTTTCTGTCTTGCTCGACGTTATCACGCAGCTCCAGTTAACGACATTTTTCATGCAAACTTTTTTTATACGAACGTGCGTGTAAGTAAATTTATGGACTCATAAATTTCGCGCGTAAATATGACACGGACGTAGAGTCATGCAAAATATCTTGCAATGATATTTACACGTGTGCTGTATCACTTAAATTTTCATATATTAATTGTAATTTTGATTCTATTTTTCTTCACGCTACGGATTTTATGTATTTGTGCAACACGGTGGCTATCAATAAAATGGCGTAACACGAAAACAGATCGCTCTCATAATGCTAGGTGGCAAATTTATAGATTTATTGTACGGAAGTATGGGGATATAAAATATATTCCGATACCGCTAGAGTTTATATATAACATTTTTGTTGTAGGGATATTATATATATATATATTTTTTTTTATATTTTTTTACGTAGTCGATGCATTGACACTCAGGCGATTTGACAGTAAAGTTTTAAATTTGATAAAATAATTTTGCATCAACCGTAAAAGTTTTTAAATTCAAAATTTTTATCAAATACAAACCACAATACACTAATATCTTTATGGTTATATTAAAATACGATTACTAAACGATTTATTTTTTTTATTCGAATTATTATGAAGAATCAATATTACCAAAATAATATATCGATGATGAAAATATTTATGTAAATATTAAAATAAGCCTGATAACTAATAAATCTATGTATGACTTTAAGCGTGCAAGTTTTATGTAAGTTTCGAAGAGTCTAAACATAAATCTGAGGGTATAAAGATCCTTATAAACTCGTGCAGTGCAACAGATTCAAGATCCCGCGTGGCAATAAAAACGACCGATAAAGTGGCAAACCGAAACGACAAGCCAAACGAATGACGGGACGATAAAATCCTAGAAGCTCGAGTCTTCGTTTAATATCGGGTGACACTTATAGTATCCCAATACGAAACTCGCGAATCCATCGGTGTGGCTGGCTGGCTGTAACGCGCGCAACTAGAATATCAAATAGATCCATAGCTCTCGGTAGACAGTCGACTATGTAAGATAAACGAGGCAATATGGCCCGTGACACTCACTAACTGCCGGATTTACTGAGCTCGATAACCGATAACTTTCTTATTAAATCGACTCGGGTCGGGTTATCGGCGCATAGCCGTTCCGGGCTGCTCCAAAGTCCTCTTATGTTGCATTGCTGATCCGGAATTGCGCGTTACCGTAACGCGAATTAGTTACACCCGATAAGGAATTGCGAACTACAACCGTCAGAAAATAATATGTATACATATAGTACAGTAATAAATAATGACGAATTCAACAATGGCGCGGTGCCAGTCTTCCGAATGCGGAACGTGAACTAATTGGCTTTTAATGCCAAAACTCGTGACACGAATGATTTAAAATGAAATAACAATTAATGATATGCTCCATCAAAATTAGATATACACGTGCTCGAATGGGATAAATTCTAAATACGCGATAGCGTGTTATTATTGCATATTATTGGCAATAATTACGTGAAATAATGATTACAATGTAAGCATATGTATAAGCTTACAATGTTCATAATGTGTTAAATAAATGTATTGTAGACAGGGAATGTATTGTAGAATCGTGTCTCTATGTTGAAATTTTGATAACATTAAATCATTCGGCCACGTTGATACGTATTGTAAATTTCAATATACAGTATTAGGATTTATGAATGCCTGAAATGAGAAATAAGTACGATGGTTTTCCACTCTTTCGTTTCTAATAAAGTATTGTAACACACCGCTGTCCTATCCGATCAAACCAGAAATCGATAATATGTTATAATAAATTTCAATTGAATAGTTATCAGTAATATTGTTATATCGTTTGTGAAATAAATATTGGCAATAACATTGTTTATGGCCAATATATCAAGCCACTAAAGAATTGACAATTATTGATTTCGTTATTAGTTAATTTTTATCCAAAGCTATATCGTTTTTGTGTATGTGATAAACGTATGTATAATAAACAAAATAATGCTTAAATTTGATTTTTCAATTTTTTTCATATTCTTGATTTTTATTTATATTGCCCGCCGCTGACGCGAAAGCCTCACCGAACAGTAAAAGTAAAAACTTTTACGCAGTTGTAAAGGGAAGCGAAGCTTCATCTCAAAAGGGAGAGGTAAACGTTTCACGACCAACTTTCTTTTCCCCGGCATTTAGTCACAGGTCTCTAACTTCAGCCGTGGAAGGAAGTTATTAATCTGCGAGGAGTCAATCCTTCCCTTGCCTCTCGTAACTCACAGTCGGCCCATTGTATTCGCGCAACTGCAATTATGCGTCCGCGCGTTGAATTCGTCCGTGACTTGCGTCTGCATGCATATTGCAGTCGCTGTGTTTTCCCTCGCAAAAACATTCGTGCATCCGATTGTATGGCGCGGCTTTGCGATGAATTTGTACGGCTCAATATTGTCGCGCATGACGAAAACACTTTTTTACGATCGTGTCAACGAGAGATATTTCCAGGCGCAAAGATTACGAGTTCTTCTTATTCGACATAAAAATATGAGAATATTATAGCTTCATATATCTGTATAATATAATTTAATATCATGACAAAAACAAAATAAAATAAAATCAGCTGGGAAAAATGATGAATAGATCAAATTTTTTATCGAATCTTTTAATATTATTATCGAAGTACCAAAGCATGTTTGACGTTATATAATGGTCATATTAAAGTACTTCATTAACAGTGTAGTTATAGTAATAATTTGTAAATTAATGTTACTATTATTCATGTTATCTTTCTAATGGATATAATAAAGGAGTTATTATTTTATCCAAGGATTGTATATATAGCACTATTTATTTTTACGGAAATATTATTTGAGTTTTGTGTAAGTCATCTTCTGAATCATCAGTAATTTGAATTTAAAAAAATGTACAATATCTTATAAAAAATCTTTCTATCAAAAATGATAAACAGTTTAAAGATAGCGATCATTCTTATTTCGTAATTGACGTTATTTGGTGAATCCAGATGCTTTATCGAATGTTTTATATGGTCTAAATTTTAAGTTTGTATCAACATCTTTTTTTCTTATTTAATCTTTGACAGAATACGTTTTATTCAAGTTTACTTTCATTAAAGAAAATCCTATCGATTTTTTCTCTGTAAAATTTTTTAATTGTTTTTATATTTAAAAATATATGTATCAAATTTCATGAATTTTTTCATTATATATCTATATCTTTTTATTTAAAAAATTATCTATTGATTTTGTATAATCATTGCTATGATTAATTGACTTGCTTTGATTTTATCAGATTTTTATTTATCTACAATGCAAATTATTAATGCTTATATGAAATTATGTCGAGAAGGAACTTGAGCGCAAGATCTTCCGTGTCTTTTATTTTCCGTTATAATATGCTGCTCTAAATTGACATGCCGAGAAATGTAATTTCATTCAATAAGAGAGCGAGCGTAAGAAAGAAAACGAAGATGCTCGAATCTCGAACGTGCAGGGGAACACAAAATACTGGATAACTTAATATTTAATGAAACTATAAAGTACCTTTCTCTCTCGTTCTCTCTCTAAAAACGTAATGTCGAATAAACGGAAATGCATCATGATTAAAATATCGCTAAAAGGCCGTCTCCATGGATCTCGAATTAAATATGAATAGGAATAAAAGTGCGAATATTAGTTTTATAAATTTAACTTTTTTTGCACGCTTGACAAAATTTTATTCGGTGAATAACCGAGCGGAATTCATGGATGAAACATTGGTGAAAAGTGGCTGTGAAAAGTAAAATATTTACGTGAAGCGAAACGTGACGATAATATTTCACTATGGTCGCTGATTTGATTCTTTTTATTACTGTGCATATTTTGAAAGTTGAACAATTTAAACATGATGAGGAAAAATTTTAAAGTACCCGCACGCAGAGAAAAGTTGCGAATTGAGATGCGGATCCATCTAAGTATCCACAGGTGTTGCGAAAGTCGATAACGGATGAAATCCGCAGTTCCTCGGGGAATTTCGTCAAATCCTCGATTAAGGCCGGATTATACCAAAATCAAATTTGTTGGAAAAAAGTCGCAACTATAGATTATACTAATCAAATTTTTATTTAATATTTTTTTTCTTTAAGTGAATTTTACTTATTGAAGTGATAGTAATGATCAACGCGTACTTGACAAAATTAATATACTATACTTATAAAAATAATAAGTTCGGAAATGTATTTATGTTTATAGATTTGATGACAATGCACAAAAAAAGACTGAAGTATATTTATATTTCTGACCTATTTATATTTCGGATCTATATTCTTTGATTAAAAAAGTTAATTTTTTTCTTAATGAAAGAAATATAATTAACTTATCTTGTCTGTAATATCTCAAGCTATTTTTAGCTTGTATTACGAATATTTAGTTATGGGACAGTGCATAGAAGTACATTTGCTTTCTTGTAACATTTTAAATAATGTGAGGTAAAACACGCGGAATCCCATCGGCAGCTATTTTATATTGATAAATGTGTAAAAACTACAATTTACTTTTACAAAGCGTACTCTTAGAAATTACGCGAGTCTCGAACACCAGTAGGTACAATTTCCAGTAATTACGAGCAATGACCGGCGGCCATCGGTTTGTAGTCGATTAAGCGAGAATCAAACGTACCGCGAACGGCTGCTCCTGGAACGTACGTATAAATAAACCCATTAACGCTTTCCTCGTCGGTCCTCGTCGTGACGGTTATTGCGCCTGGTAGGCGGAAACTGCGATTTATTTGATAGCTCGAAGCCGCAAAATAAATTAAAAGCTATCTGGCGCACGCGGCTCCATCTCTCCTTTTATTCGCCCCTCGTCTTCCTCGAAGTCTCTCCTCAACCTCGCTTCCAAGATGAGCATGGAAGCGCGTATAACAGCGGAAAGAACCGAGAGACACAAGAGGCAAAGGTACTTTGTATTATCATTGCGAATGGCATAGAGCGGTTACCGCTCTCCCCTTTTTCGATTGGACGAGGAATTGCCGGCGGTGATCGAGCAATGTTATCCGTCTCAATCAAACGTTCCCATCCAGCTCGCAGCGGTACAAAAGGAATTCCTGTGTACGCGCAGTATACCTTGTGTACCCGCAAGATACCTGCCCGCCCGCTACTCTCGTTTGCCCCGAAGCGGCGATGCTTTATCTAGAAAACCGAGGAAATCCCGCGACAAGCTGCTCAAAGTAAGCGCAAGGCCGCAACAACGATCCTACGACGTTGGGACTTTATCAAATCCCCAAGGCAACAAATATCGTTGATTTCAACCTTTCATCTTAGAAAATATGCACGCGTATTGTTCCACTTGAGATGTTATATTCATAGCTTTTCAATTTAATAATGGTTTCAGCCCCTTGCTTGTGTGATTTTTCGAGATTCACTACAGCGATCGAATGCCATCTTCTTTAAATTTCTTCCAAAAATTTATTGAATGCTATAAATTATATTATCGTTGCTATAATATTTATTCCGTCTAATAATCGGAATAAATATTACTCTCTCTCTCTCTCTCTCTCTCTCTCTCTCTCTCTAATCTTTTTGCAAGATACAAATTGGATCAGTTTATAAATTAAATAATATAAACGATTAAATATGATCACTATTAACGTTTTCACAATTCTGCAGTGTATTGATTTATGAATAATGAATAAAAATAATACGTTGGCGAGGCAATTGATGTAATTTTTAACGACATAGAAGAATCTAAAAGAACACTGCTTTACTTATGGAAGTCAGGTAATCTCGGTAAACTTACGGTCTGTAACATGAAGACCACATGAAAACTATCTCCTGCGGCTATAAATATCGGTGATTTAAAGTACGCGGTCCGCTCTTTTCCGTTTTACTTTAGCGGATTCACCGCTGATGTCAGAAAATATGCACATATATTCCCGCATTGAGATTTATGTTTATAGAACTTCATGTGATATCTTCGATCCATAACGTCATCGGTCAGACCGTGCCAGTTGTTTTATTTTTGGATGTATACACAAGATTCAATGAAAGATAAAAAAGTTCATGAAAAATATTCGTTAGAAATTATTGAAATAACATGATGTAATAATAATTAATATATGGAAATGTATTATATGTATATTTCCGAACGATGATATAATAAATATGTTGACAAGAATGATGTTTTATAAAACTGCTTATATTTTAACACGCGTATAAAAGAGATTTGTAATGTTTGAGAAATGTTAAATTTATCACGGCAATTTGTGTTTAAAAATTTTTTCTCTCGTGCAACAGCACCTTGCAACAAACTTTGCAATTGTTTGCCAACGATATCATAAAAAGACCGCAACCTTCTTGGTTGTTTACAAACTGGAAGCACAGGGCATCGTCTATTGCTAGTTCAGTCATGCAAACGCGATGTTACCAGCTGATTTCACCCACGTTTAGCTCGAAATGAAATTCGTTGAATTGGCAACTAATCCATTTATGAAACCCGGAAAGTTGCGATATAGCTACTTCGATTCGCACTAAGCAAGTAATATCGAGTGCTGTACGCGTTCGTCCTCTTCAAGTTTAATTAACTTGATTTGCCGCGTACGCAGCCGTTAATCGATCACGCATCGTTCAAGCATACGTAATAATCCGGTCGCTCATCGTAAATCGTTTAGTGAGTCGCGCGGGAAACGGGCGAAACAAATTATTTCATTTCCAAAAAACTCCGGCGCGCTGGAAAGAATTCTGTCGCGGTACCGCGGTAAATTGTACCCGGCGCAATTGTTCTCGCATGGCGTGCATTATTTTCCGGGAAAATTTATCACGCGCCGCCAGCCGAAACGCATTAACGGTCGACCGATAATGCGGTCGACGATCAGGCCATCGCAGGAATTTGAGAGGGGTTGATCGTTATTAATACCAAACTGTGTAGTGAATGTGAGCGACGCGCATTAACTTCACGGGGAGACATTTCCTTCAAAAGGATCGCGGTAAATATGCACGTCGAGCGACAAGAAGTGCTATGTCGTCATCTATAATACATGAATAGCGGTTTTTTTTTGCCAAATATATCAAAGGACGTTAAAGGAGCTAGAGATTCAAACTTTAGATACCTACACATAATATTCATCAAAATTAGCAGTAAATAATGCAATAGGTTAAGAAATTAACTCTTTTTGGATTATAAAAGTTAATAATATTGAGGGATGAAGATTTCAGAAGTTAATCAATTTTCTATGCAAATATAATATGCAGCTGTTATTGTAAATTAATGATCTTTTAATTATTAATAATTTATTTTTATTATATCAACGGCTATTTATTTTTGAAATCTTTATTAATTATTCGAGTATATTATTGCAAAAAAATATAAAAGATACCATAAATCCGGCGAGTAAATCAATGTTCATACGCTTTCATTTCTAAGAGATTAAAATCGTTCTTATTCAAACGTTTCGAAAAGATCCATCGCGATTACATAACGATCGACGGATCATTAATTACAAATCTATCATTACTTTATCATGAAGTACAGTGCCTGAAGTGCGGCGATAGAGTGCATATCCTTTCTTTATTATGCAGGAAATCCTTTTACGCTGATCGAACATTTTTCGTATCTGATTACGCGAGCGTAAGTTTTACAGTAATCCGTCAGAGGAGAAATTGACGTGCGGGTATAAATCACGTTACGAAGACTCTTTCCCGCGCGAACGAACTGTATAGACAGGTTGAAGAAGTATTAAGTATTGGCTGACTTTGGGTTAGTACAGCGGATCTAGGTCATATTTTCATAGGATTAAGTCTACACTATATTCTGTAATGCAATGTAAATGTAACGGCGCATTAAGTTGCGCCATAAGCAAACTCGTCGAAGTTCCTAATCTGAGCTTTCGCATCTTTTAGCGATACGCGCGAATTTCCCATAGCTTGAACTTTCGAAAATACACAAAGTAACCGTGCAATTTTAGCTCCTATTATATCCGCATATATCCTCGTGTGCCGGCTTCTGGATTAAAAACTTGACTTGAAAAAGTGTTTTATTTTCAACTATTTATTAAAAAGAATAATTTTATATAATCCGAAAACAGTTATGTTTGTTCGGTGATGACTACGTATAAGCATTAAGCAACTTAAAACTGCATGTAAGAGATAAAAGTAATTACATATTTATTTATTACGAAACTGTTCTTGCATGGAAAAAGCTATATTATTTATCTTTTATGCGTGTACGTTGAATATCTCTTGAGATATCAGTGTTATTATGTTATTAACTATGATTTGCATAGTGGTTTCTCGTTAGGTTTGCGTAAATTGTACATTTCCATGAATTACAATCGCTTTAGGCTTGATCTCCCCCCCCCCTGGCTACGCAATCCGTTCGATGATCCAACGATCGCTAGCGTTGTAAATGTAGCATAGATGGACTAGTCGTGCTCTTAATATGTGCCCAATGCAGAAGCACGACATGATTTAATTACATAATGAGATTGTTACTGAAGCGGCATTTATCAAAATGATGGATGATGTTTAACGATCCTATCCAAAGTTCGCGATAAAATTTCGGCGTTTAGTTGCTGTGTGTTTCGAAGTTTAATATCGTTGGGGCTCACGTAATGGGATAAATGGTGCAACGCGTGAATTTCTGATAGATTCACACGCTATACCGATGTACATTTTCCTTTGAAACCAAACGACGAATGGTGAAAATGCGCAACTAATTTTTTGTCGAAAAAAAGAAGTGCAATCGTAATCTGTACCACTAACCGTGAGGGGAAAAAAAACAGTTTAAATTAATTCGCCGCGTAGTAGATTTCATTTTTCTGTCGCTACAATGTCAGGTCCGTCGCTCTTTTCTTTTTTCTTCTCTTGCAGTTTCGCGTTTCGACGCAGGCTATCTCGGACGGATTCATGGAAAAACTGGGCCGTCATAGAGCTGGTCTCGTGCCAGAAAACTGGGAAGGGAAGCGGATTTATATCTTAGCACGTTTTATTTGCGGAGCTGTGAATCCACTTACGGCGAGCTCTCGGCGAAAAAGAGAGATATATAAAAAAAAAAATGCGCTTGTCTGTGATATATTAAAGCAAAAATTACAGTAGATTTAACAAAAATCATCGCGCTGAAATCAAAGTGGGGAATTTTCGAGATATACACCGTACGTGTTCTCCGACCGCGTGCGCGCGTTTCTTGGTACTCCGCAGCGGCATTAATATATCACGTAGACAGTATTTGCGTGGCACTTTTTTGCGTGAGCAAAAACGCTCCGCACCGCCGGTTTGTTTCTTATTGATCCGACGTCGAAGCTGCGGCCTTAATGCACCGGCGTAACGACGAATATGATAATACATATATAAAATTACGGGTGCCATTAGCCTAGCCCCAAATGCGCACGAAGCTATAGGTACGCTCTGGTACGCGGCTGGTTCACGTGTCAGCGTGCACACGTATGCCCTGTGCCTTCGTTATCTATGCTGACCACATGCCGCGTAATCTTCTTCATTATATCTGCCGGGTCGTTTCGCATTTGCATTAAACGAAAATGTTTGTATACGCGTCGCGGCGAGATAACGTCTGGGACTCTCTCTCTCGGGGACTACGCGGCCCCGTTTTTACGCGCGGATCGTATTTTAGCCATAACCGCTGCAGAGATTTACGTGCGTACATGGCGCAGAAAATCTCAGCAAGTGTCAGTGAGCTCGGGGACACAAGGCAATATTATTCGCATAACGCGAACAGTACATCGCGAGGGCACCAACTAAAAGCACACACATTCGAATTAATTTAGAAGGTAGACGAACCCTTAACTCTCGCGACGTTGGAACCGTTTAAAAATCTTCTTTTTCTTTCCTTTCATTTGTATTATTATAAAATCTCGTTTGCAGGCTTGTTTACGGAAGACTTAACTAATCTTAAGATTACGTGTCAATTATACTTATACGAGTACGTTTTCTTCTATATTTTATAATTAGTTAGAAATTAAATATTCTTTTGGATGTAACTACACAATCGCTATTACGCATTACGTTTTCAGCGTGTAAGCCACACAAAGTGAATCCCGAATCAGACTACAGATTGAGATTGGATTGGAATTTGATCAATCAAAACAGTGTTCACTAAACTTGAGATTGGTTTTCTTTCTTTTAATTGGTTAAATTTCAATTCAATCTTTTAATTTCAAGTCTTTAGTCTGGTACGGGCATAACTTTTCTCGCATGCTTGTAAAATCTTTCAGACGGAGATCAGCGGTTTAAGTACAACGAATTACTTTATTTTATCTCAATCTTTATTTCGTGCAACGAGAAAAAATTTTGTGAATTCCAATGAAATTTAAGAACGATGGTAACGAGATAAACGGCGATTCTCGTACAAAGATATTTCAGGATAAGGCTTTCGATCGGAGAAGCAGATTGTGGTTTACTTCGCGACGACAGCATGATATATTGGCGCAGCGCGAACCGCAAGGTTATCAGTAATTGCAACGCGTATCGCGTGTTAAGTGTAAATTTGTTTTACCGCCAGCTTCGTACTTTGTTTTACGTATTTGCAAGGTATATCCGTCCGCACGTAGCGTTGATTCTCGCCACCATAGAGTAAGCGCAACGTATATGCGTGACATTTCATGTACGGAGCGCGCGGAACCTTCGTGATCTTTGCGCAAATATACACGTATATGTAACACGCGACAACACCGTGACGGATTATCGTATAAGTCGCGTATAACATAGAGAAATGTCTCGCGGTGGTAATAACGTCGCGAGATAACGCTACGGCATCTCGCGTGTCTCCCCAGTTCATTGTGTCTGAATCGCGGCAAATCGCGGAAAGCGTGATCGGCAATTATTTATTTAACAAATTTGCTCGCGCGAGTACAAGTTACGATATTGGGTTGAACGGAAAGGTTTGTTTCTCATTTTTTGTATCTATAAATATTTTGTATCTGTAAAATTTTGTATCTAAATACTAAAAAGGCCATTTTTTAGCAACAACAAAAAAAAAAGAAAACGGAACGAACTTTCCGTTTAACTCAAAATATTTTAAAGCTGGATCCAGAACAAACAAGGAACTCGTACTCGAGAATACCGCGAGTACGATGTTGAAAACGAGTTGTTCATTCGTGTCTGTTCGCGCTCGTTCGCTAGATTTAGATCCGGCTTTAGCCGCGTGTCCGCGCAGTGGGACAATTCTCATATGTAACATGTGCAAAGTGTGGCAACAACAATAGGTGCATTTCAGACGCGCGCGTTTGGTCTTTATCACGTGCAAATAGCGAGAATCACATTAGAGTAACCATAATAGGGTGGATTAGAGGGAAGATTTCGCGTTGTCATTCGTTGGTGTCACCGTCGTCGTCATCGTCGTCGTCATCGTCGTCGTAATCGTCGTTGTCGACGAGGGGACGTCTATGGGAAGCCACGCGCGGGGGCGTCGCTTTTACTCATTGTCAGAAACGCGCCACAAGAGCTTTACGCCATCTCGGAATTTTCGGCGAGTTCGCGAACCGGGAAATTCCAGCGGTGGTAATTAACGTGAGCACTTTAGCGTATGCCCCTGTACCAGGGGCCAGACAAAGGGCTAGAGAGCACGGCAACTGCCGGCTCTTCCCGCAAACATTGTTGCGCCGAAGTGCAAGTTTGGCGGGCCGAGCCACTTCGTTTTCCGGAAAGCTCGCGAATCACAGCGCGATTCTTTTTCTTCCAGCCGTTTCCGATCTCCCGGCAAATGTTGCGGAAAACTCTGTGGATTTTACGTGGAAATTTTGCACGCAGCTTGTTATTTTCAACGATAATTACAATATGGAGGAAGCGGAGTACTTCAAAAATAAAGAAGAGAAATCGATCCACACAGCACGATGAGCGAAATTCATTTATATTCATGCTAACTTTTTTTTCGCATCCTTTGTACCGCCGAGCATAAAGTTTAGAAGGCTACATTTATTTCTGCAAATCCCGCACGCGAAATCCACTATGTTCTTTTACGAGAGAGTTTGTCCCAGTTTCGTTCTCGTTTGTCGGCTTTATCATGTAAAATTTCAACTTGTGTCCGCGTCCGCTTTATATTATCGATTTCCCTACGCGGGTAACGACAAGCAAGACAAATTTAATTTTGTTCAAAAATATCATATCACTGTATACATTCTGTATATATATGGTACATCGATATCGCTTAATCCATTCTCCTCTTACGTTTACTCACAGGTTTTTAGTGAAGTTTAGTGTAACTTTTTATTACTTGATGTGAATCTATCAATTACTGTAATTGATACAATACGCAGCATTTCAGCAAGAAAATTACAATTATTTTAATTTATTTAATTTAAAAAAATATGTATACATCTAATTCGAATTGCTACATTTTGTCGATAGAAAATTATTCCTACGGGAAAGTATTGTCTTCGGGAAGATATCATATTACATCGAGCAACCGAAAGAGATACGAAAGCACAAGCTTTTAATTTTCTCGCTACGCCGCACCAGAGTCTGCCATATCGTCGTTTCGCCGAGTTCCCTATCGTTTTTTAGTCCCGAAGCACAAATCGATGGCGGCAAGAAGCACGAAGGAAACGAAACGTGAACGGCCATATATTTCTCTCGTAGTAGCTTCGTAAAACGATTCGCGTCATTAGCTACCGCGTTTCCGCCGATGACTTTACGATTACACGTACTGACTGGCTTCATCGATTCTATCGGACCTCATTCGTGTTCGGTGGCATAGGGGAACGTCGTATATCGTGCGATTCACAGCTGCTTTCGGTTCATTATCTAAAGATAGAATTCAAGTTTTGACTTTATAAATCTGAAAATACGCTATTATATCTCGAGTCAGTATAAATAATAATATAAAGAATTTTTTAAATTCAATTTAGAAACAATACGATAATAGCTTTGTCATCGAATTAGGAAGATTCCAAGTTTTGTCTCTGTAAATCTGAAATCGATATATTATTATAAATTATTGAATTGAACGGAAAGTTCGTTTTGTTTTTTTTTATTTATACTAATGTCGTCTCTTAGCAAAAATAAAAGACAGAACGAACTTTCCGTCCAATATAGTAAAGGTTTTAAAAAATTTGATTTAGAGAAAAATACGATAATAGCTTCGCCATTACGATAAAACTTTGACAGGTATAAAATTTTAAAGTTCAAGTGCTTTATATAAATCTATTATTTAATATATTATTTTCGTGAATATGATTTTATTATCTGATGTTTATTATTAATCAACTTACTGATTTAATAATGATAGCAATATCAGATTATATGATCTGTAGAGTGTACATTTATTTCGTGAGAGTTATTATAATCGAAAAACGTAAAAGGACAATGCAGCTAAAAGCGGCCGTACAGCTGCATGGCGAATCGCAGATTACCGCCATCGCCAGCAGCAGCAGCACACCTCATAGGGCCACCGTTATTTTGGTTGATCGATGTATTGCACCTGCGTTCCACTGATTTATATCGGGCTGCAATGTCGCGCGGCACGTTTTAATCTGCCTTTCTCGAAAGCGCCGTGACATTTGTGTGCGCAATTCAAGAAAATTAGCCGATATCCATCGGCTTTTCCACGGGCTTAATTCCCCAACTGCTCTAAACGCTGAAATGACCTTTTTACGGAATTTCTCTTCGTGAAGCTAATATTATGTTCTTCGATACTTTTCTGTTTTCTGTGACGTTTAAAAATATTTATCTTAATTGAACATGCACGTACGTTTAGATATACGTTTCAAATTAGCGTTTGTGTTTTATTCAGTATTTACCAAAAAAATGTTAAATAAATAATAACAGTATTCAATAATTATCGAGGAGAAGTCAAATATGGTATCGTTTTAATATCAGAATATCGGCGAATCTTCCTTGCAGCAAGACGATTCGCGTACACAGAGCTCAGTTCGCGCAAAATTGTTTTTGCGCAAATCCTCAACAAGCATATCATCTTTCTTTTCACTTAATCAAGCGCTTGTTCACGTTCCTCCAGTCGATTTTCTCCGCGGCGTGTATCAATGTGGGAGTGGGAGTTACGCGACCAGGTATCCAGCCGCAATAACAGCCAGCTGCTTATGAATAGCCGGTCGCTGGACGATCCATCACTTCACGCTTCCAAGTAACGCTCTCCTCACGTTCGATCCATCAGCCGGCAGCCATTTCTTCGGCCGGCTTATCGCCCTTTTGAACAACGATTCGCCCTCTCTCGCCAGCCATCTACATCGCAGCTGGCTGAGTCTGCGAGAAGGTTATTAATAATTTCCATCGAATCGAAGCACCCTTGGGGTGCAGCGCGGCAAGTGCAGCAAGCGCGAAGATACGAGCGGCAATACGCGATAATCGTTACCTGGCGGGCTCTCGAGTTAGATTGAACCTGGAGACGAGAGATCCTCGAGAATTCGCGAGATCGACGGTCTCTCTAAAAATAACAGCATAACCGCGAACGCAAGACCGCGCCCCGTCACACGCTGCGACGTCGATAACGAAATATGGCGATTACGCGCGTCCCCCCGCGCCGGTCGGAGTACATTTTTCGATATTTTTATCGAGTACGTACAGTCCGATAGAATATTGTGCTGGATCTACCGAAAAGATGAAATTTACGAGAAATCCGGCGGAGCGCCGCGCCGCGCCGCCGCGCGCCGGTGGCGGCAGCGATGGCGGCGGACGATTTATGTGTCTGTATCCAGGGATATGGAATTGAATATCCAAAGTTTGAAAGTGCTCGCATTTCATAATCTGAACTTCATACTTATCGCGCGTTATATTTCATATATTTTACACATATATATGTGTTCGTAAATGTCTTATTATGTAGAAGAAATGTAATTAATAATAATTTCATACCAATATTTTTGTTAAGAAGCGTTCTCAGCTGACGTCAAATCGAAAAGGAAATAATGAATGTGCCAGATAAGAGCACTCTAATATTCGAAATCAACACATTAAATTTCTTAATGAAGATTCCGACCTAAAACTGAGCGATGAAATATTATAGTGTTGAATATGTATATTTGTTTCCAATTACGGATACTTATACGCTTTTATAAGCAAGCGCGTCAAGTGCTGTTCCATTAAATTCATAATTGGAGAGGTAATTTATTCAAGAATTTTGTTTTTCAAATTCACGTTATAATCGTTTATTGTCTCTAGCTTAAAAGAATGTCGAATTTGTTGCGACCAACTTGGCCAACTTAAGACGCGACTTTTGTGCTGCGGGGAAACGATGATCGCATTTGGCATAAATTATAAAATATATGAGTTCGCTGATCTCTCTAATCTTTCACACTTGGTTCAAGCACCTTCAACAGCACGAAAAGAATGAAATTAGCAAGATGCAGGAGCTTTTCTCGCATAAACCATTTTGATGTAATGGTGCGCGCTTTCACTTTGCCAGTGCCTTTTCATTATTCGTCTCTGTTAGAGTTCAGCTGAAGTTTCAAATTGTAGATCAAATTACTCTTCAAATGAAAGCACAGCTCGCAGATGCGTTTCACCTAATGCACTATTTGTACCCTCGATTAATCTTTTTAGCTCGGAGGTGCGGTTTGTTATTATGATTTAACAATCGAGACACATTTTCGATACCTTACGTTCGTCAATGAATTTAAATTATTTTAAAAACATCTGCTGTGTAAATGGAAAACCATTGATATGTTGACAATTTTTTTGTTATTGATTTTTCGGAAATGGGAGAAGAATTTGAAAAACGAGGCGCCAACCAACGCCAACGCGAACATTTATCATTGTTTTCGTGCAGTTGTCGAAGGGATACGGATTTCGGGGAAATGTACGTTCATCCGAAATTTATTTCTATTTTAAAGATCACATAAATTGTGTACATAGTCAGTTAACGGTCCAAAAATTCTTTAGAATCGTTTATTAAGATCTATTTGTTGTAATAGAGCGATAGAATAACTTATTAATTCAATTTCTTAATGCTATTTTCTACTAAAATAAAAATAATGTTGCAATAACATTGTATCTTCAAAAAATAGATTTTTAGATATAGAATTGATGGTTTCATGATTTTATAAATAATTTAGTTTGTTTTGGATTAGTTTAACTTTTAGTTTATTTTTGCTACAAGAAATTTGGGCACTTTAATTTAATTTAGGTAAATAAATTTAGCTCTAATAGAGTTCTATTTATAAATAACTTCTGTTCGTAGAAATGGAATTCTTGGATATTGCTCTTCGACAGTTCACTAACTCAATTATTTGGACCATCCAGTTTGCATTAATTTTAGATTGATATAATAGTTATAAAAATACACATACATAAACCTTCCAGTAGCATAAACCTTTGACTGTTTTTCATAAAATGAACAAAAAATGCAATATTTGTTAGAAGCTATTTTTTTGTAATTTACAATTTTAATAGTAATTAAATAATGATATTGTAAAAATAGGATCAATCTTAACATATAGCTTTAGTAGTAGTTATATAATGATATTGTAAAAGACCTGAGAAATTTCTCTTCGAGAATTTTTGCCGCTGGTTATATCTACATGCGTCTCGTTTGCAAGAACAACAGCACAAATGCTAGCGGGTCTTTTCGCAAAGAAAATCGCGGGCCCTGTGTCGAAAAGACGAAAGGGTGGTTCGACCGTGACGACGATGGCCGATGACAAGGTTGACTGGCTCCCAACCACCGACATCAACACCCCGCTCGGTATCCCTCTGTTGATCGACAGATACGGCGACCGGAGGACCGCCGGCCAGTTAGTGGACGACCGCAATGTAATCATTTGTGGTGCTGGAATGGATGCAACCGCCCCTTTCCATCACTACCCACCACCCTGGCATCCCCCTTTTCCCCGCCTCTAGCGCCACTTCACCACCTGACCCTGGCAAATCCTCCCTCCGGCCCGACTATCCGAGCCGCCTGTTAATAGGGATTGAGATCCTCTCGTAGGGCTTGGCTTGCTCACCCGAAGCGCATGGGGCCGTTTGCACTCGGAGCTGATACGGCCGCCACGGATGCTGCAATTGCAATTATGCGTCGAGGAATTGCGACAGGTCCGCCATATAAATCATCATGATTGGATAGAGATAATGGGGAAGGACTCCAGGTTAACTTTTTGCTTTTTATCCTCGCCGTGTGCTTTCATATGAAATGTTGGCTCAAATACTAGAGATCTCTGATTACTCCAATTTTGTTTGTGATATCTTTTACATCACAAACAATTGTATAATATTTAATATGTTATTAATATGTTGATGCGTTGACATTTACTTTCTTTCGCATCATATTGCTAGTTGTCTCGTTGCACACAAGATACTTAAAATACAGCAGAGAGAAAGCCGCATTATCCATTCAGTCATTACTAAGGATTAAGATCTTCCCAGAGGTCTGACCCGTCTGATAGGAGTATTTCCACCTAAGATTGATATCTTCATCAGGAACGGTGCGATTGCAATTATGTATCGAGGGATCGCAATTGCTCGCGACAATGGTCCTCGTTGGTGACAACGTTATTGCGTCGTGACACGAACGTGAAAGACCAGATGCATTGTCATCGAACATAACGTTATCGATACCAATTTAATGACCTTGATAATCCAGTATGCATGATAAATATCATAATTTGCATTACATTTCGTGATATTTATCTAAATAAAAGTCTGAACAAAAGTAAATTGCATAAAAACGTAATATTTAATGCATGTAAATATCGAATGACTTAAATGTGGTTAAATATTAAGTTATTGCAATCAAAACGAACGTTATATGGAAAACGGTATTATTATTTATCATTATATAATATGATAGTAACTTATTATGAACTATAAAATTAATAAAAATCTTTTTATTTTTCTTTATACAAAAAAACAGAATAATAATTTTATTAAAATTTTTACTCCGTTTTAAAACATCGATATTTGAATATCAATATTTAACTGCAATGACAATTATTAATTGTATGATAAAATCAACATAGTCAACTAATTTCCACAATCGTTAATGAGGATTACCATAGTGGTGACCTAGTTTTCAATAACAGCGTAATGAAATGATTACATAAAATTGTAATCGGGTCAAATTCGAAAATTGAATTACGATATTCTATATTCTCGTACGCTTCCAAGCAAAAGCATTCCACAAATACAAGCATTCTACGGTACAAATATAACGCCAACGCAAATATCTTACAGCAAAAAAAGTGTCGGGGAAAATTTTGTTGTCTCGCGCGTGTCCGTCAATAACGTGTCTCACGACGCCCAAATAGCCAATCAAACACAGTTAATAATATCTGATATCACTATTATTATTTCAACCTATCAATGCTCAACGTTCTCAAACGATAATAGGCATGTTCCGCAGACATTCTGACGGTTCTGCGATGGCTGGAATTCATCCTTCAACTTGAATAATTTCATTACGTGCCAATATTTGATGAACCTGTGACGCGCACAGTTCTGTTGCTATTGCCTAAAAGGCACCGCGCACCGCGCTATTATATCACGACGTCAATCGCATAATTGGCCCAATTTTGGCAAATTGTCAATGGTAATCCTCGTCACGCGGTTTATGTCGTAATTCCAAAAGTTACCGAAATCGACGTTATACGATAACGTGGATGAGTTTTAATTATATATCGAATATATCGTTTTTATTGCACTTTTACGATCGAATATTATACTCCGCTTGATGATATAATCATGAAGCCGGGTTATATTACGCTTTTTTTTATGGATGGTCCGGCGACTTCGCTTAATAATGCCCGTCGCAAGTTTGTTCAGAACTGCCGCTTGTTTCTCCTGGAGGAAACAAAGCGAGGTGAGAGAGTCTCGTCAGGAAACCCGGTCCTTGTTTGTAACAGAGGAGAATACGTAATGCCGCGCTCGCGCTTTTCAACTAATTTCTTGACTTATATCCTGCGACGGGCTCGAGTATCAATGTCGGATAGTGACAACTACACCGTGAGGAATTATCTTTAGTTATATTTCCGGAGAATTATACATGACATACACAAGGATAAATGTGAGTTGCAAGATTACTTTATGATTCTCGGCGTCATTTCAAAACGTTTCGCTGATAAATCGTCCTACTCGATATGGGAGCAAAAATGCTCGCGGTTCATCCGATAAATATATTATTGCAGTGTAAATATACACTGCAATAATTTTAGAGATATAAAGAATAACCTTTATTTCAACTCTATACTTTGAGTAATTTCAAGAGAATTTAAAATAATTATCGCGATTGCATTGTGCGATACAACGCAATGGGATGACATTAGTGAAACCGAGTACAGTTATTTAATCGTATTATTTTATTGAAAATTATATTCTTTCTTTAGTTTTATGGATTTTACTCGTGCTTTAAAGTTCTTGCGGATTTAACATCATAAGTTTCGGAGAGTTTTTCACGTAAAATCGCATTGCCCGTCGTCATAGTTTCTGGATTCAAGACAGCAAGGATCTTCTTTCCCCGCGCGGCGGGATGGATTTTCTGCGCGTAAAATTCTAAAGTAATTTCAGACGCTTTTCGCTCCAGTCCCCCCCCCTCCCCCCCCTCGTTCTCGCGCCCTGATCCGCCGCCGATTGTTCCATCGATCGCCGTGGATTTGAAATTTTCAGGTGACGACGGCTGACTAAATTGAGCGAGCGCGCGATGGCGCGTCTCGAAATCAGGATTTCTCAAGCGCGAAATGGACGCTAATTGAAATGTCTGGACCGTTTAAGGCGCAGACTATCCCTCCGCGATGGTTTGCGGGAATGATGCTGGAAGTGTATAACGTCGTGAAAGGTGAAGACATTACATTGCCGGGCAATTTACGCCGTAATAACGTAACTTTATTAAATGGGCCAAGGACGAAATTTCAAAATTATAATGTAATATCCACTGCGGATTTGACGGCCGCTAAATCGCGTTTAGCTCCTTCATTAAGCGTTTAAGGGAAGTGTGCCCGAAGGACGACGCGATCCGAAATGAGTAATACGTGGAGTTAAAAATAAAACATATCTCGCTCTCGAAATAGTTTTACAAAATATCTGTTTATATTTGGCAGATTGAAATTTTTGTGCCACGCGCGGGTTCACAATACTGCCAGAACGATTCGCTTGGTAAATAATTGCGGAGTGGTTTTCGCGAATTGCTCTCAATTGTCGAGCAGTAATTAGAAGTTTATGCTATTTACTCCGGCTGCATAGCTATTAACGAATATTGGATCAGATTCGCGGTGTTGATTTTTGACCGTAGCCCGGTCCGATGTAATCGTTTTCGCGCTTTAATCGCGACGGAATCGATTATCGCGCCGTACAGCACGTGCGAAATACGGTAACGACGTATGGGCCGCGATAGTTATTTTCTATGCGAGTGTGCCACGTGCTGCGCCAGCTGAATACCTTAATATCGGTTGCCATCTGAAAAGTTACGTGCCACATTTTGCAAATTGCATCGAAAGCGAAAAAAGATAAGGCACGCGTATTCATTGGCGATCTGGCGTAGATAGGACTAATTAAAAATTTCAGTCCTATTAATTACAAATAGCAACGGAGCGAAAATCTACTTGTTAGATTAAATTAATGCTGAATATATTAAGAAGACAAAACACTTATTTTATGTTATTATTCGATATGGGATATATTAATCTTTTCCGCAAATAATCGCAATAAAATTGTAACTATTAAACAAATACATGATATCTTCTTCTTTAAAATATTAAAAAACAACAGTTCAAGTCACTTTAACTTGACTGCGACTATTTCGGTAAATGATCGCGCGAATAGTGATAAACGTCATCGAGGGAAAAAAAAAATTGGAAAGCGACGCGAATAATTGAACGCGGCACGAGTAATTTGATTTCAATTAGCCAGAGCTGCGCGGATGTCGCGATATTTTCTATCGCGAGTTTAATTGCTTCCCGAACGCGTTGGCTACATGTTAATTAAAATACTTTTTAGCCGACCCAAGAACGGAACCGATCGGTGCGCGGCGCGGCGCGGCGCCCCCGTTAATCCTGTTACCGTGCGAGTGAGCGCGCCTCTATTTTTTTTTACACGAGCGAGTGTGCGAGACTTCGCGACGAGATGAGGCGGCGGACGAGCTTACGGAAACGATAATTAATTAAGTGTACGGCACCCTTGTGTACGAAAATGCTGCGGCGGCCTTAAAGCAGCCTGACGTTATTGCCCCCGCAGAACGAATCCGCGGAAAGAAAGCGACTATGATGAACGAGCTGCCGCGGCGAGGAAGCGCTTTCCTCTGCAGACTGTTTGTTGTTACTTTCATAACGTCGTCGTGTTGTCGAGAATATTACGTTTGTACGTCTCGTTTAATGTGAAATATACGGGGGTTAATTAGGGCTGCCAAGAATTCGCTGAACGTGCGACCGATGAAAAATTATGATTGACGTAACGGCGGACTTTATGAGATCACGAAGCGAGGGCGTCTGTTTTTCCGTAACTATTATTATGCTCTTGTTCGCGTCGTGTCCGTTTTTTTCCCCCGTATATATGTATAATTTTTTTCACGATGAAATATATATCTATGTATAAACTTTTAACGGCTCTTACGACCTTTTAAACATGTCATTCTGAAAATTTAACACATACAACAGATAATAACGTATATTCTTTATTTGTTCGCGATTACCTCGAGTGTGTAGAAAATGACGAGAGAAAGAAACTGACTTACTTAAATGACGTACTAAAGAAAAGAAAGTCTCTCTTTCGAAGGAACTCATAAATAGTATATTTAACTCCAGTTTACGTATCATAAGGGGAGTTATTTATCTTCTGCGATTTTTCATTCACTAAAAAGACTATGACTAGCAGATTTGCCTCTCGGGTTATCTAACTTTATTACTAGATAAGCATTATAGAATAAAAGCGGCGATTAAGTTTATATTTAGTCATGATTTACATAATGTTTGATATTATTAATTGCAATGATTCTACGTAATTAAATTATGCCTCTAATATATCATTTACGTAGTATCATAATTATATGCATATTATCGACACTCTCTCATTATTGATGCCACATCCAACATAAGCTACTTTACACATTACGAAACTACGTCGCGTGTTTGTTCGGCTTTGCAGTTAAAAATATCACATAGGTTGCGCAACAGATGCATCCAAATAACTCGTTCCACATTTACATAATATTATGAAAATGATTTACGTATATACATAATACTATGAAAATTAATTTATCAAAATTTACATAATACCACACGAAAATAATATTGATTTTTTAATAATCGTGCGTATCACGTTCTTTACATATAGCTAAAATGCTACAGGTCTGTGTTTCATGCATATATTGCAGTATCAAGTTAATTTCCAAGTTCAAACGCGAGCGTCACTATCACGGGCATAATTAACCGCGCATGGTTATGACAGCTTCATTTCATATTTGTATTGTTTATCTGCCAGATTCGAGGTCAGAGGTAACGAGACACGAATTGCGATTGTCGTTCCGTATGCTATTACGGCGTCTTGCTTAATAATCGTCCCAGAATCACGTTAGATAAACGATCCAACTTTGAAACTCCTTTGAGAAGTCTGTCATAATCTCATGCGGGCATCCTCGGGTACCTTGACGGTTTATCTTGCTCGAACTAATTACGGATTCTTAAGAGTGATACGCGTGAATGTATAGTCGAGCTAAGTACTTCAATTTCATCCTCTGCTCGCACGTACAGAGTGCGCTAAGAGTTTCGAATATAGAATCGACTTGCGCTCGAATATTTAAGACACTTTATTAATAATACGTTATCAAAAAAATACTTAATACATTATTTAGAAATTTTTGTTGCTGTTAGTAAAATCTTAGGTCGAGATGATCGCAGAAACTTAAACGCCGTCTGTAATCTTTACACGTCTTAATTCGCCGCTGCTTGCAATTCGTACGGCATTCAAAGCCTCAGGCGGTACGTGTAGCGAACATCGTTTTTCCGGATGCAGCGTCCGATAGTTGCGACATGAGGGGAATGTGCACGACTTCTGATACACCCTGTGTACCTCAGCTTTGTCGTACTTACGAGCCAACCGTCGAGAAGTAGCGTCGCTGAGTGGCCGCGATAAATATTCATGCCGGCGGGTCATGCCTCACCAGACACGTTCATCTTTCTCTCCCTGCGTGTACCTTCACAACGGGTTTACTTACCGTCGCGATATGACGGAGAGAGCGAGAGATAGAGAGATAGAGAGATAGAGAGATACAGGGAGAGAGAGAGAAAGAGAGATAAAGACGAAACATACACGAAAAACGAGCAGTCCTGTTGCCGGTTATAGCGCGTCCGGTAGACGATACTGATGATGCTGACGCTTCTTGAAGTCGTCCGGATCAAACACACCTCCGATTTCGCGTACGTACACGCGCTCATACACGCGTGCATGCGTGCGCCAACGACATCGTTTGCGGAGAGTACCGGTATGTACACACCGCGGCTCGCAGCATCGTCCTGTACGGCGGGAAAGCGCATAAACGATGCATCCGTCCGCTGGAACCAAACGGGTACTGTATATTCAGGCACCGGGTGGTCGTAGAAAATAAGCCGTCTTACTTTCTTGAAATCCTCGCAGACGAGGGGGGCTTCGAGCCGTCGCGTTATCGATCGACGGCTCACGGTTTTGATAGTTCGGTTGGGGAGATTAAGGTGATGTACCGAAATAAGTTGACGCTGGCAGTGAGTAAGTTTTCGATAAGAAAAATGGTAACGCGTAGCCGGATAACGGTGGAATCTCACGGTTTAGAAATATCGTTCGTGTTTCCCCAGACAAAAAGTTCGGTGCGAGCTTTTTGGAAGATTCATCAGTTCTCTTCAAAGTATTATCCGACATCTGTACAAGTGAGGCAGAAATGTACATCACAATCATTTTTCAAACTTTCTAGAAGAGGCCAAAGTTTTTTTTTCTCTTTCTCACTCTTTTTCTCTCTTGTGAGAATAATGTTGTATGTTTCATGAAAATTTTATAATGCTGAATATTACATTTGTTTGCTAGTTATCGGGTCTCTAATGAGAAGAAATGATATATTTGAAGAATGTATTGTATGACATTGAATCGGTGGCATCGTTAATACCAGAATTTCTGCCACCCGCGCACATTCGGCAATACAGTATATTTCATAATTCATGGAGCAGTCCTTTAGTGACGCTAATTGGCGGTCCAATTCCCGTCCAGCTTCGTGCATAAAATACATCAAAAATTCCGCTTATCTGCCAAACGGAATCTATCCCGCATCGATCTCGATTTGAGCTGAATAAATCAAACCACAAATGTATTAATATAGCCTACGTATTTTTTTATTTTTAATTTGTATTATTTGATACAATATTCTCTAATTAGTAATTATTTTTCTGTAAAAGCTTAATTAATCAGCATTAAGAATTTTGATTAAAATTTATCTCGATGTTGAGGGATAACGAAAATAGCATATTTTAATTTTTTTATATTTACGAATAATTTTATGTAAATGATTGGTAAACAGGACATGAAGACTTTATAGTTGATCGTTGCGAAGATAGAAAATTCCAATGTCCCTAATTGCATTAATCAATAAATCACATTAAGGTTGCGTTCGGGAAGCGCGCTATCAACACTATTGCGTCATTCTCCTTTATCGTTCATTAGATGTAAAACAAAGATAGAATGATGGCGCAATAGTGCTGAAAGCGCGCTCCCTGAATGTAGCCTAAGTAAACGGTACAAATTACACGTTATGAGAAACTTGCGCTGTAGTGTTAGAAAAAGCGACATATTTTATTGTCTTTGATATCAGGAATATAAATTGTTGCGATAGATATTAAAATACACAGTATTGTATTACCTAATATTGTAGCTGGAATTACTTAATAACTTTTCCACATTAATATAATTTTTCTTAAATTTTGCCTTACAAAATAAAATTCAGCTAAAATTTCTTAAAGTTACAAATTATGAATTATAGGTATATAAAAGAAATCAAAATTGTTCTCATAATATATTTATATCTTGTAATATGTATTAGTTTATGAATACCTCCACATAAATTTTTTGTATACATAAATATACAAATATTGAATATCTTCATAAAATTCGAGCTCGTGCATAAAGATTCCGCTGAAGAAAATGTAGTCGAAATATTTAATCAACAAAATCTGTAAGCATTCTCTGATATCGATCCTTATATATTTATGATATACATCCTTATATATTTTATTAACCCAGTTAGCAAACAGTTTGTCGGTTACGTTAACTGGCGGTTCAATAACAATCGATCCCACGAGATGATTTCGGGGAGGGTGGCAATGGGATTTTAGCGGGGCGTATAGTGGAATACACGGCGAGCGAAAAGGCATATTTGATGCGCATTTACAGAGGCTATCGTCCGCGAACGGCGCGTACGGTAGTTTGCGTGCGGCAAACCGACAGTCTGCGCGCGTGTTCATACACGAACGCGCACACACGCATCACACTCCCCGATGATGGCCGACATTGTCAGCTTTTATCCCACTTCGGGAGCCGAATTGAATTTTGGACGTCCCGAGCAGAGCGTGCGCATTTTAAGTACTATTTATTCTGCATAGCGGAACACCGTAATATGATCAGGACCTATTACAGCGCTGATATTCATTTATTTACAAGTTTCCCGGCTGAAAGGCAGCTTCGGTAGCTATTAAACGCGGTGAATCGTTTTTACGAGGATCGAATCGGGTAAATACCGATTTCGCGTGATGCGTTTCCAAGATGGCTCGACAGAGAAATAGGAAAGAAGAAAGTAGAATATAATTGCTATTTATTCTGTTCTAGTCTATAATTTATTTATTCTATTCGAGAAGAGAGGAGACAGATAGACAGATATTTATTGAGCTCTAGAGTAGTATCCTCTCAAGGGCTAAAATAAATTCATTGGATAAAGGCAAGCTTGTTGCAAAAATTTAGAATTTAAATTGTACAGAACAGGAAATTAAATAATAATATAAAATAGAGAGAAAAAAAAATATAAATACAAAAATATTAAAAATGGAGAGAAGGGGAGGGGGATTAAAAGAGAAAGATAAAGAGAAAGAATGGAAAAGGGAGTGAGAGAAGGAAGGAGAGGAAGAGAGTTTCTTTTGTAATATCGTGAATTCGAGCGAACGCACAGAGAATTCACCCCGATATTTCGTTCCGTTGCGCTTAGGTAATTACCTAGGGAGCTTGTTTCTGGTGTCACGAGTTCGTCACGAGAACGAGTTAACGAACTTGTTTTTTCGATTCGCGCCGGGAGACGTGTCATCGAATCTTCTGTCGTTGATTCAATAACGGGGCACGTAGGGTGAACGTCCTCCCTCGTGCCGTACGATCCTTTCGAAATCTCGAAACCATTTATCCTCGGGAAATAAAGTCGGGAAATAATGGAATATAACGCCTCCTTAGAGATTATGATTGTCGCGACCGAATTGCAGTGTTATTTCTAGAATTACGGAAAATCGCATCGAAGTGTTCGAAATATCTCGATGCATTGTAAGCAATCCATGAAGATTGCTATGAATATTGTTACTTTATACTAATCTTAAATCTTGCAAAGATTTTTAAGTAACAATGAGATGTTAAAAAAAACGTGTCATAGTGACGTCTAATAAACCAAAACAGGTACTATGTTGTCTTTTGACTTTACTATCACGGAGAGAATTTTCTTTTAAAATTTACCCTGAAAATCATGTTAATCGTAGGACAACATGATATTTTGACAAATTTTACTGTTCACTACAATAAATTTGTTGTAGTATATACTAAAAAATATAGTAAAAATCACATAAAATTCGTCGAAATACTATGTTATCTAACGATTAATATGATTTTCAGAGTAAATTTTAAAATAAAATTCTCTCCGTGTATCTGAAATCTGATTATGATACGATCGGCGAGTTAACGTAACTCGTAATAATCGGTTAGCATACGCACACACATACACATAGACGGCGTTGCATATATCCGGTTTCAGGTAGTCTGATGGATGTCCTTAAGCTGCGACTATGATAATACGATTCCATTGGCCTAATGCATCAGGTGTATCGCAACTCGCCGCAAATGTGCCTTCAGCCAAATTCATTTGCCATTTGACGAGCCGTGCAGTGCGTCCTGTGCAACGCTGCGCGTGCGATGTACCGTAGGAGTTCGTCGAACAAGGGGACGCACCTCCCCCTCCTCTCCGATCATTGATCCGAGTTAGATCGCTGCTGCGGAACATCAATGGGGCGTTAATTCATCGAATGCACGTCGCCGTGCATGCCCGTGACGTCGTTAACGTTGGCGTACCGTGACGATTTCACGAGGAAGAACAACGCACCGTTACTGCCGCGGGAATTCATCCGTTAATCATCGTCAGGACTCAAAACTCGATTCTCTTGGGTGGGATCTGCCGGAGACATTTCTCCATTCTCCGCTTAATCCTGCCGATGCCGTTGTAAAACGAACAACGTAATCGTGTCTCTATCTTCTCATTACGCACAAACGAAAAGACGACATTTGCAGCACGTGAAATTTATTACCATCTTCGATCGTTTCTCTCCGAGAAACGTAATTGAGAAACAGACGTGCCATGATTTCATAAAGACTGTAATTGGAAATGTAATCTTGACTGACATCTTCTCGTTATAACTACGACTATGTACGACATTTTATATTATGTTTAATTTTTTCAATCGCTAGTATTCACGATCTATTATCGAATAAATGCGGAAATAGTTATGTGATGACGCATCTTTTCACGTATATATTATATGACATTGAACTTACGCAGCAGAAATATCTTTGCTTTGCGCAACTGTAGCAACATTTATTGTCCGCTGTATAAGCGATAGCGTCGTTATATTAACGCGACGGGTGTATCACAGAGGGAACAATTGGTCCAAATTGTTGGCCATTTTTTCTACCTTCTCGTGACAGCATCGTTATGGTCGACAGTTCCATGATATTTGCGCGAATTGAATCGACGAGTTACCATTCATGACGTTTTAAAAGCTCGGTCGAGGATACGGCACGTTAAAGGACTGTAAAATCGGACGCACGTCGGCACGCATTCGCGGGCGCGCCGATAATCCGGAAGGGCGGAAACGTGACATTCTGAACCCTCGCATACGCGTCCAGAGATATCCCAATTCCAAATCTGACAGCGCGTACACTGATCTGCACTTTGTTTTCGTTCACGGTGCACGATTATGTATCCGTAATCCAATCGGTGACGGCAGATCTTATCGTCGTAAATCCGAGTTGCCAGGCGCTATCATCGTTTCAGGCAGTAAGCTCGCGATGAGAAGCAGTTAAAACGGCGCGGCGACCGGTTTTTGCTGAGAAAAGCATAAAAGCGCGTATACGCGCACGAGATAGTATTATCTGACACGTGTTCTATATACTTTGCGGCATCTATATACTTTGCAGTACTTTGCACAATTCAAACTTTTATATCTGTTTTCTCAATAATCCTTGAATTTACTATCCATTTTTTTTAAATATTACAATCATTGATGGTATTGAAATTGTTCGAGTTTAAAAACAAGACTCGACAACATATTGGAACGTGTCCGTCAGTCAATTGGTTAATTATTCTCAACTAATTGATTAAAAATGATATATAGATCTATTTAAATGTCAAAAAATTGTAAAGATAAATAAATTTATAGAAGAAATATCAAAGGAGAGAGATATTCTCACACTTTAAAGGCCTTTATATTTGGATTAATTTGGATTATATTTCTGTATTCTATGAAAATATCATTTTTTATACTTTTCTTTTTGTGTTATACTAAACATGTTAATGTGCAACCCATATGTTACGAAAATGATAAACTGGAATAGATCAAATTAGACAAGATAAATCAGCTAATATATATTGAATCAAGTAGTAAATTAAATCGGATTATATCAAAAAATATCGAATTAGTCTTTGACCAAGACTTTATTAGAGTCAGTGTGAAAATTAGATATCGCATCAATTTAATATTCCTTGTATGCGACTCGAAAGCTAGTCTGTGAGTTCATCGTCAAATGATACCAGTGAAAACGTTCGGAAAATTGACGAAATCGTAAAAATCAGTTAAAATCGTCGATCGTAAAAGTCGAAATTCAGGCAGTACTCGCTAAACTGTGATAAGAGAGAAAGAGAGAGAGAGAGAGAGAGAGAGAGAGAATGAGAAAAGAAAAAAGACTAGGGCACCGCCAATGATACCAACTGCCGAGGAGTCTAATGGATCTTTAGAAGCAAAAAGCAGGGAAAAAAGAGCAGGGGAAAATCGGCCACTTACGTGTGGCGAAGCATATACGAAGAGCATTTCGCCCCCCGTCATTTACAGCCACTCAAAAATTTCCGAGTTTCCAGTAAATTATTCTCCCGCTGCTATATGATGCGCCCGTTTCGTGTGACGCGATCTGTAAAGCGTAAATGTTTGTTAATAGCTCTCACTTGCCACTTGCAGAGAAATGTATATGGTGAACACCAGTATGAATAATTCGATAATACACGCGCTTAATGTCGGAATAATACGGCGAGTATTGGAAAGCAATCGATCATTCGTCACCGCTGCCGGTAAATTTTTCAGGCATAAGCGATGCTTTGGGCCGCGGAATATATCAGTCTATTTTTTATTTCGTTTATACCAAGTTATGTCATGCAAATTACGGTCGTCTTTGTAGTGCGTAAGTGTAGATATTTTTCATTCCCGTGATATATGAATTTATCTTCTCAAATGTGCGTGTCACATCGAAATCAGCTCGATATACTTATGTGGCACAAAAAGGCTTTTTTTTTAGTGGAACATCCACACTGTCTACAAAGTAATCTTCGTAGTCATGCAAAACCATATGGAACTACTATGCGTTCATAACAGTAGAGAGTACCAATAAAGCTCCGACGTTGGTAGATACTTCGGTTCTTTTACGCGATTTCTTCGATTACGATTGAATCGGTTCTTCTGCCGCAGAGTCATAAAACTACCTTTTACGAGTGTTTTCGACTCCGTGTGGAAAGCTATATAAAAAAATATTTTGTAAGTGTTAGTGTTTGACACTTTTAACAAGAGAGATTTCTCGGTATTATCCTTTGCACATTCAGAAACATTTTTTGTTATTTCTCACTCAATCGTAAACTATTACTTAATTCTTCTATGTATTGCAAAGTAAAAAATTGTTTTGTTTTGCATGTAATTAATTCAATTTAAAAATAATAACTAAATAGTTAATCTTAGTAATGACTTCAGTGATACGGTAGAGCTTCTATTTATTTACGTATTGGTTTTTTTAGACTAAAACTTGTGTTCTAATTAAAAGGCAACATTCTGAATTGCTTTGACGCACACGTTTATTGCTATAAAAACAAGCGGTAGATAGTATAAAGCACAAAAAGAAAACATCTCTACTAAAATAACTGTGTTAAAAAAATATGTGAGCTAGTAGATCAGAATAACTGGAGCAGAATGGGGGAAAAGAAACTGTAAATTATTATTGTTACAATTTTTATTTTGTTGCACATTATATGATAAATAACATTTTAATACACATTTAATATAATCATATTAATTGTAATATAATTATTTAATCCTTTGGAGAAATAGGTTATCCAGATCTTGATTCTCGAGGTTTTATTGACTTAGATGAAAAGTTCTATCACACATAATAATTTAACATAAATTAACTTAAAGCTATAAAATATCAAATTAAAATGACATTTTAAATTATAAATATTGTTTTATTAAAAAAACATGCCAATATTCGTTCGATCATATGCTGCTGAGCGATCGACTTCTTGTAGTCCTATTTTTTTAAGTATAGTTGACAGCAAAGTTCGGAACGTTCGTCGGCGACGAATATGGCTCCATCATCTCAAAGAGGAAGTTTCATATCCGATGTGGTCGTGTTTCGATCCAACGTGTTTCGCGAGATAGCCTTTGCAAAGATGGAAACTCAATGTTCACAAAGAAGGTCAGCCTGTCGTTCATAGCGTAACTCCGATACAATCGATCGGCCGGCAGACCCGATGATATTTATCTGTAGTTATTGCAAATGGAAGTAAACCTTCGGTATAGCCGTGACTCCGTGCAACATTTTAGAATCGCGATCGCAATTGCAAACTGTAACAAGGTCGCGACTACGTGATGCGGAGATTTCAGGAGATTACACGAGTCTATAGTTTTATAGTTTACAAACACATAGATTTTTTGTAAGTAATTATCGTTATCGCGTTTATCAGTGAATACTTTGTACGTACAAATGAGCGACTTTATTTTTATTTTACATTGATATATTTGACAAAAATTGTTCATTCCTTTAATTATAAAACCATTTAACATTCGAAAGGGGTATGATAAGTGCTGATTTCTGAACGAACGTTCAGAAATAGACGTGCTTTTAAAGAGCGATTAACACCCTGGACACCGCGTGTGTCTTCGATCGATAACCATACCGTCCACATTAGCGCGATGTCTCGTTGTCGCGTCGAAAGCATTTAGCGATATCCCGAAGGACGCACCAAAAAAAAGCGAAGTATACGGTGGCGGAGTGCCAAGTGGGCAGGTAAAGGGAGTACTTTGCATTTAACTGTTCCGCGCGGTAGCTGAGTTTTGATCGGCGACGGGGATGAAGCCAGAGCGTAACGATGGCTGCTGCGGCGCTCTCTAATCGTCCGCAAGCCGCTTAACCCCCCTGTTACTTCCCGCCTACTCCGTGCACTCGCTCCGGTTTCGGTACCGACCGCTCGACGGTCCGTACACTCGTTTCTCCATCAGCCTCCAGCAACAGTCAGTAGCTACTACCACCGCCAACGTGTACCACCGTTGCTGGCATTATCGTCCCCTTCCTCCTTTTCCCCTGCTGCCCCCGTCTCTCCCTTGTGAGCTAACCGAGATTCCCGAGGCCACTACATCGACAATTCGTGATATAACTGAGACTGGACTACCACCGATGAGGCTTCCCAAGACACAAATCGCGCTTCTCTTGAATCGATAGGCGAATTACGTTACCATAAACGCAATGCCATTGACGGGAAGATTGACTTTCAATCTTTACATGATTATAATTTTATCCGTAACAACAAAGAATTAATTTTTGCTAGCTTTTATTTCTTTTAATTAATTAATTTCTCGTTTATTCAAATAGAAAACATGATTGAATTCTTTCAGAATAAGCATTTATAGAATCTCATACGCTTATTTTAAATGCTCCAAAAATATAATCTTTCGTAGGTGTGAAGTTATTTTAATACGGATCTTTTGAATTTTTTTTATTGAAGAAATTTCGCTTTAATAAAAAAAAGTTGAAAATTCCTTTTAAATTCATTCTGAAGTTTCACAGTTATTATGCATTTCATTGAGAAAATTGTTAGTAATTTGAGATGAAAATTGTACTTTTTTATGACTTTTTAAAAATTTCTCTAAATCTAGATTAAAAGACTTTCAAATAACATAACTTGTCGCTTATTTGATAAAATAGAATTTCTTCTTAATTTGAAATTGAAAGTGTTTAGAAATGGGTGAAACCCTATGTTTCGGAAAAATTATCTTCGATTATCATTGATACATTTTAATATTACCTTTTTTTTTAGTAAAGAGATAATACAAAGAGATAACTTTATAACACATTTCTCTTCCTCTCATTTTTCATCTCTTGCAATTATTAAAATATAATGTAAACGGTCTGTGCAAATAACATCGGCAAACCTCTTGTTCCACAAATTGCGGGAGTCAATTAATTGAAATGTTATTTATTTCTCTCCCTGTTACGTTCTTCCTGCAATGATACCTCGAAATGCATTTTCAAATTTCTTGCATTTAAATTCACCTGGCTTCATTAATTTATATGAAAACACGCAGCTATCGGAGTTTTCATCGTGGCATCGTTATCGCGATTCTTGCTTGCGCTCGATCCTAAGCAGTAAACGCTGCAACTGAAGTATCTCTAAATGGCGTACACTTGAAAACGAATCCTCCTTGAAACAGGAATAAAACCAGGGGACAGTTCTTTCTCGTTTAAGAAACCGACCGAAAGTGTCAATATAGAAAGGAGGGCCACGGGTATATTCGTTACCGCGATCGCATTTATTTTAATTTCACGATCGTAACCCGGATATCAGGAATTCCGTTTCACCGTCGCGACCTAAACGAAGCGAGTAAATTACTCTTGGTTCATCGGGGAAGCGCCGCTCCGGGGGTTAAGCCGCTGGACGCGGGGAACTGCTTTACAAATCCGCCTCGTTACTTACCACAAGCTGGTTCGCTCCGCCGTATGCATTATTCATTCCTCGTCTTCTTCTCTCACGCCGTATATTTTATTTCGATCGGGCCCGATCGCGCTCGATGGCATGCTTTCTAATCCAATAAAGTGTGCGACACATTTCACCCGCAACTTGTCGCCGAGAATCGGACACGCTTCATTGATTCGGTAACCAGATGGTGGTTGTACTACTTTCAACTATCACGCATACGATCGCGAACACTCGGGATGACTTTTCCTAAAGAAAAAAATTGATATTTTCTTGTCTTCAAATAAATCTTGTTCATGCATTATGCACTATCGAATATTTCGTGAGCATTAAATTGATATATTTTTTCTGATTATAACACAATTGTATAAAATCTTATTGAAATTCAATTTACGAAGCTCTAATCGAATTTTTTAAAACAATTGTGAGTTATATAATAAATACTTTATTATATTTATTTTAATGATGCTAATTTCGGATTATCTTATAATTGATTAAGAATTATTACTAACAATAAAGTCTAGATTTGAACGCTTTACACGCTTTTACATTAAAATAAGTCGAAAATAAATTTTTCGAATTATTAATGTTCATTAACGATACAAAAAGATAAATGCGTTTAAAAATAAATTCTGATCTGTTTGAAACATGTGGATGTGCTACCACTCATTTCTAGACTAGAATCCTTTCTAGAGAATGAAATGATTTCCTTTCCAGAAAACTCGTATAACAGAGTGTATAAATTATTCCGTCTCATCGTACATATCGCATGCGAAGACTGGAGGTTTTCTATTTCCCGATGTATTCGCTCTACTCCTGTCTTAAAGGTATAACCATGATTTCGTCTGAAAGCAGCTCATACTCGGAGTAAATATCAGTCATTTCCACTTTTCTCTGGGCAAATGAGCATCTCTATATTTTATACTTTGTTTGCTCCGCAAAAATGCGTAAACTATCGCATAAACCATATTTACCGCGATGCATAATGTATTGCAAACACGTAATAGATTATGTCTCAAGCTACGTTTTATAAATTGAAGATTTCCACACGATTGCACTTATATTGAAGCTCGAACGCTGGAAATCTATCAGCCTCTTTTTTTATCGAACAATAGAAATTTAGCTAAAGCTGTCAGCGCAGTTTCGAGAGACTTTGGAGCAAGCCGGTCGAAGCTGTGTTCTCTTAAAATTCATTGAAGCTTCGCTAAACTTTCCCGAAAGTTTCCATCTAGGCGTTCTGCATCCGTGTATCCGCTATAGGAGAAAACAGAATATGTAACATTTATGTAAATGCGGCGCTTGTTTCTGTCCATATTCCTTTTGCAGCGAAGAAGTTCCATTAATTGCAGACACACCGTGTGAATTTAACGTGCAACATTGATTACAGAACGAAAATGTAATTGTTAAAATTACTTTAATTTACTTAAACCACTTAAGATATTATACAAATATACACTATCGACAAAGAAGCAAGAAGATAAATTTGATTGATTAATTTTAAACGTGTATTAAGACTCTTTCTTTACTTCCAATGTCACAATATCTATGAATTCACAATAACCTAGTTACTATGTGTACGAGCGTATCCTGTTTTTGGCAAAATATCCCGCTTTCTGTGGATGGTAATAAATTAATAGTAGAGTTATTAAGTTATGAATTAGCTCGAACCGCATAGAGCTTCTAATGCGATTCTGACCATGAATTATATAGAATTGTATTAGCCGGATATTTAAACTGCTTTGCATAAATTCATTACCCCTACGTAACCGCGTTGAATTCAATTTACGCCCACGCTGCAACACAAAGGAAATGTCTCGCAGCGATGTCAAAGTTTACCCGATTCGAAACTAGCGTTGATGATAAAGTAACACATACACACACACACAGAGAGAAAGAGGAGGGAGGGAGGGGGAGAGATTGATCACGTATTACAATTCAAATTCCGCTGGAGCGATGAGATTTCACTTATTTAAATGGCGATTAAAACATTATTTAATTAATTAAGACACTAACCTTACATATTGTAATTTTATTATTTGTTCACGCAATGATCATTGCATTTTTAAAAATATTTAAGAATTGTTTAGCAATTAAAAAGCTCGAATATGTAAAATGATAATAATTTTATATATTAATTTCCTATAGTATAAAATTATCATCTTTTCTGATTTTGACAACATAACGTTTCAGAATCATGTGTTCATTGTCTGTATGCTTTCGCGTTTCCACACGTATTAAACAATTATTAAAAAAAGAACTATATTTTGTATAACAAAAATGTCACAAATTATATTATTGCAACGTTGAGCAAAATGGAGAAGAGGATAAATTACTCCGTAAGAGTTTTAGCGATTTATCGTGATATTATGAGTGAATTCGGCTAAAACGCTGCGCATTGTGAAGAGGATTTTAGTGAAACTTTTCAAGTAACTCGATAATACTGTCAAGAGCAAAAAATGTTCTTGCGAACTATGCGAATCGACATGAGCGACGGTAGTGGTGAATTGACACGAAGTGCATCGAGATGTTCGTTGCTCGGGGCGTCGAAGGTGAACAGGTAGATGAGAATTGTTCGAACGTTCTCCAGAGACGAATTATCCGAGAGTGACAGTGGGGTGATGAGGAGACTTTGGGGTACGTAATTACGGTGGATTACCGTTGGTGTGCGCCCAGGGGGGGCACTTGGCCCGGGGGGCGTGCCACCCTACAGGGTTATCACCCTCGGGGGGTACGTGCCCGAAAAACGTTCGACGACGCACGATATATCTACATATCCTACACACTACTGGCGGAACTGCATCTCTTCGAACAGGTAAAGATTTGTATAGTATGAAGATGTTCTTCGGCGAATCGATATTGTGCAGCGATAGAAAAGTATCGAGATGAAAATATTCCAATTCTGATGTAACTATGAATGTCGACATAGAAATATGACGGATCAAAAAAGTATATTCTTTGGATGCGCGCATTTGGTTTGAAATAATTTTATACGAGAAAGAGATATATTACTGTAAAATACACATTATTTGATTATGTACATACTTTATATTGTACATTAAATAAGGCTTGCAGCATACATATGTAAGTTTTCTTTGTGTAAAATTGTTTCGAAAGAGATGGGATGAGGAACACTTTTTTATCTACTATAGAGATGTGGAACTTTTATTAATGATGCTAGAACAATTGCAATCAATCATACGAAGCTTTTCTTTTTACACGGAGACCACGGATATAGAAAATTGCTTTAGATTAAGAGCGCTGCAATAATTACGTAACAAAAAGAAAGAAACTATAAGCTTAAATATCTAATATATTAAATGTATAAAAATAAACTTAAATTCTTTGATTATCAAACTTCTTTCGGTTAATTATAATTCAATTTTTGATTTAACAAATTCTTTAGTTTTTTCTAATTTTTGTAGTTAATGTAGCTTTCGATCTGAATTAACTCGTTGAGGTTCGAAACCATTACAGAAATAAATACCGGGAGCAAATAGAAGATTTTATACGATTCTCTTTTACATTCTCCATTCTATGAAAAGGATAAAAGATCCGGGCCTCATTACCGGACTTTTGTACGCTTAATACGAATAAATCGTCGCTCTTTTCCGCGCTAAACGAACGACACGGCTATTCGTAAAGCGCCGCTCGCGAAATCTCGGCGCGTTTTGAGATTAATTGGCAATTCCTCATTAGAAGTCCCCGCTGGTGGTGCTGGTGCGCACGCGTCACCGGCACTTTCCGCATAAGTACGCAGACATTGATTAAGGCCCCCGCCGCCGCCGTCGCCTATTCCCCATTAAATACGTCACACGGAATTCTGAGCGGTGCGGCAGCCGAAACCTCTTGAATTATGCTCGTCCTGCCGATTCCTGGGCGGGTATGTACCCTTCGCCGGGGATGTGTCCCTCGCACTACCACTCGTGACCGGGGCTTTCCCCTATTCACGGTCGATACGATCCGATAACTGCTCGAGTGGATAAGAATCGCGCGAGTTAGTTTCGGAGTTCGCTGACGAATTCCTAGACTCAGCCCTTACCCAATCGACCGATCAATGAAGCAGAGAGATTTCGATCATTAATTAAATATTTAAATCAACAATCTAAATCTATTCCTGGAGATGTGTTTTCGGACGTGCAATCGATTCAAATTCGTCGTCTATTAATGAAGAGAGGGGATTTTCCACAAATCTATTATATCAAGCGCGAATAGCGAGGTAAACGCAAAAAGAAAACTCATTTGTTTCGCTTCATACAAGGGAAGATTATATAATTTTATAATTCATATATACATAACTGCATTGACAGATCAGAAATTTCAAAGCAATATTATTCTCCGGATCGTTCGTGCTCTTAATCTGCGTTCTGTTGATTTTTGCACTGTAAAGAAAACCGAGAAACCTATTTTGCTTCTCGCAATCGATATTGTGTGCTTAAATCGAATTTGAGTCGATCATATTTTTCACTAATTATCGAAACGGACAATTCCATGACGCGACAACAGAAAAACCGCATTGCGTTTTACAAATTGATTTTGCTTGCATTACAGTGATCAATCCCGTTTATGAGCATATCGGGGCAAATATTACTTATAGGAATTACTTGTAAGTCACGATTTTATCGCTTATTGCCGGAATAATTGAAAATTAGTATTAATATCATGTTATGTGCAGTATCAGATAAACGTATCAGATGTTACGTATAAAATGATACACCAATGGCCGATTGCAATACATTAATTGCAATATGTTAATCAGTGGGTAATATCTCAGTTTGGTGTAATGGGTTGATGAATATAATATCGAGCACTCGCGCGGAAACAATAATGTGACTTTTCATGAAATGTTTGCGGGTTTCCATTTGAATTTGACCTTTTTACTTTAAAAAGCGGGAGATTATAATTTCGCAAACGTTTCAGTACGTAAGCGGAATTAATAATAAAATTTCATACCATTGAAAATGATATGCGTTTATTTCCCTGTTTTGATATGGAGATATTTAATCATGGATATTGGATTATTGATGTGAAACTTCGTTATATCATTTTCACGATCTTTCCCTGTTGTATATTAATTGCAACGAAATAAATCGCTGTACCATCTATCTTTAATAGAACGTAACGGAATATTACATCCATCTTTGTGGATGTGAAGAGAATTGGATTAAGATTAACGGTTTAGTTTCGCGGTTCCAATTAAATTCAGATATTCTACGACAGTTCCTGGAATTGATTTAATCGCCGCATTTACGTGGATAGGAATATTAAGCATAAATTTAGATAGTTATTAGGATCAAGTTGGACATTCGCAAATGGTATTTAATGGAAAAATAATGGTAGCAAATTTTTGAATGTAATCATGTTGAAATAATCTCGAGAAACATCAGAATATATATTAAATAAAAGTTACCAGATTTTATTAAATAAAACAGATCTTCTTTGAATTTTACTCAGCGTATAACTGAGTTAATAGCAGGAATATTTTATTTGATAATTCATTCGGAGATAAGTCATATATTATGCCGCTCGTTAGAAAGATCATGCTATCTCTAATCAGAATTCCTCATGTTACTTTCTCCAAAAAGCGAATGTCACGTCCACTGTTTTTTAAGCGAATATCAGTCTATCGTAAAATTAAAATAATTGCCTATCGACATTAAATGAATGACGTGTAAAGGTCGAGCGAAAGGGGGGGGGGCGAGCGAATTAATTAAATTGTCGATAAAGCGAAAAGCGAAATCGTGCTATCGTCGCGTCGGTTGCGTGTCGTTAGTGACGTCGCTGGTTGATTTTATTATCGGACGTACATATCGCATTGTAAATCGCGAAGTGACAAAATGCGTGACGCATGAGCGAATCGGTGCTAGAACTGCTCGTGGAAATCAGTTCGACGGAAGTGACGCTGTCTTTTTTTTTGTTTCTGATAATTGTACGAGGCATTTCACAATTATAATTTTAATTATTTAAATTATTTTTTTAATTGTGTAACATTTGATTTAAAAAAATCATTTTTTTTAATTATGGAATCATAACTTTTATCTAATTCAAACATACACAAATAATTTTTTTTTTCATATATTATATAAGCTTTATATATTTGCACTTTAAAAAAACTAATTATTTCTTATCAATTTTGTACATCTTATATAGTATTACTTATTTTAATTACTTAGCTATGCACTCTTAAAAATTAAAAAATAAATAGCTTTCATTTACTTTGCACGTAACGAAGATATTTTCTTTTTTCTTTGTTAATCGCAGATTCTCCGACAAATTTAAAAGAAATTGATTGCTTCTTTTAATAAAAATTTCGTGAAATTCGTCCGAACTTCATTTAACGATGCAAATTCGGGAGATTCTGCGACTGAATTCTTAATAAGAAAAAAAATTCAATGGCAAGTTTCTCAGGAAACTCTTAAAAATCCAAGCCTTTTAGCACACCTTGTATATGCTGTGTGTACCGGCTACCATGCGCATCGACGTCGCCAGTAAGGCGCATTTGCGTAATTGCACAGTGAACCGCGATAAGAACTTCGGAGCACCGTCGGATAATGCAAAAACGTTTTGTACTTTGCACTTTTTTCCGAGCCATCTCCCTGGTGCATCCCTGAACATTTTAATACTTAGCCCGCCACGATGGCGTCCCCGGGAGAGCTCCATTAGTGCGAAAAATCTAATCGACATCGTGGATACGTTCTTGAGAGATCGCAACGACATCGATACAACTTTAGGAAATTGTTAGCTGACAAGTGCGGCGAAACGAATCTTATCAGCCTATAAGAAGATACTGTTATTCGAGCGAATTTTTTTCCTTATTAAAATTACATCAATGAAATTTATGAAGTCTTTCTCTCAATTATTTTATTTTTATGATTATTAAAATTTTCGTTTCGTTCCTGTTGTACAACATGGAACATTAAGTCCGAATTGAATGAATATTAAAGTAGAAAATTTATGATAATAATTGTAACGGAAAAAACATACGTGTTATAAACTTTAATTAGCAGCATTGCGCCGTTTTTTTTTTTTAACAATGTAGAAATAAAATTATTTTTGTAATGATTAATTCTAGACGTATACACGCTACATGCAAATATTGAGATTAATGTGGGTTAGCTAATTTATATTTCCGCTTGCATACCTGTATGTTTTGTACATCTTCATTCTTACATCCATGTTGTTGAATAGCGCGACGGTGAACACAATACGACTGGAAAAATATTATTCGGCATCGTAATATTTATTGCCAGACGTCACTGTATGCCGAGCTAGTAATTCATAATCTGTGGATTTTTGAAGATCCCGAAGGTTGCACGGGGTCAACTCCACGCGCGCGCCCGTCGAGCTTTAAACGAAATTAGCTTCCGCGCAAGCTGCCACCAAGAGCGCTAATTAAACGTTACCAATTCGAGCGCTCGACGGACGTACGATCCGTCTGTCGCTGGGTAGGAGCCGGTTTGATCGATGTGCCCAATTTTCCGGAGCGCGTTCTCCGGCGCAAGCGGTATCCTCGTCGATATATTTACTCCTTTTTTTCCCCGAGAGAAAAGCGAGCGCCACGTCCTCCCCTTCCTTCTTTTTTTTCATTACGCGTGTCTCCGCGATGCACACCGGGTGTCACCGGCGTCAATTCGCGCGGAAACTGCAGCTGAAAAATATCTCGCTCTGACCCGTCGATCATCGACCCAGATGGGAATCGAGTCCTGGGCCAGAATCGTTCTCGAGATTGCAGCCTTCAATTCGTGCGTGTCAAAAATTGAAGAGGGTTGAGAACGGGATGGGAAGAGGGGCAGGGAGATAGCTGGGGGATTTGAAAAGGGAGCGCGACCGTCGTTGACAGGCAGACGATTTCAGATTAAGACAACGCCGCGGCAAACGGAAACGAGAGATATTTCATGGACTTTGTAGTGCCGTTGCTATTGCATGTTGTTTCTCTGGAGAACGTTCCCTCTTTCATATTTTTTTCATTTTCCAATGTTTTCTGACATCGAATTACACGTGTATCAACGGTGTTTTTGATAATATTTTTATACTTTTACTATATTAATATACATGCGTAATCTCTATGATAAAATTGAAAATTTTTTTCAAAAATCATTATTTTTCTTTACATCATCTGTATTAAAATATAAAACATATACCTGTAATAATATTTATACGAATCTGAATGGAATGATATTCATATGCAATATTAAAACAAACTATTAATGTTTTCAATTAAACATTAATTATGTAATTATTTTATAATAATAACTTTATTATGGACGCAAATTGATTGGCTTCTAATTACTAAATAATTACGCTAGTTCAAATTGCTTTTAGGAATTACAAATTATCAATTACAAAAATACTATTATTTCCAAACCTACAATTTTAGATTATTGATATTTTAGATATATTGATATTTTATAAATATATATTTTTTAACTGCAAAGAGAATCTGGTCTTACTTTATTCCACATTTCTCATTAATACAGAAATCTCTTGAAATTTGGCTTAATGAAACTTTTTGTCTAATTTCGTATTGATGAGAAATGTGGAATAAAGTAAGACCAGATTTGCATGTAACTGCGAACCATATATAGCTGCTTTAAAAGGAACAAAACAAATCCTATTGTTCTTGCCGTGACGCCAGCGAATATTTCTTAATTCACTCGCATCGGCGCCGATTTATTTTCATTGGCGCATGCATTGCATGTCGGCGCCGACGTACTCGTATACCACCGTTGTACATGGAAACTCGTATATAAATCATTTCTATCCACGCGCAGACTGCAATTCACGTCATCGCGATGACGAAACACCACGAATTTTTTCTCTGCCGCGCAATGCTCCCCAAAAAGGACCAGACTCCCGAAAATCGAAAGTTCTGTATTTTTTCAGTTTACAGTTTCTTCAGAAATTTGCGGAAATTATTACCGAATAATATATTTTATGAAAGAATTTTGGGGCGCAGTTACGTAACAATAATGTTTTTAATTATGTAGTATTCAAGCGTTCCTATTAATTTGCATCAATAAAATTGCCATTTTAAGTTTCTTTTGTCATAAAATAAAAATAAAAAAGTATTCTTTTTGTAAATAATAACAAGCAATATAACGAATAAATAAATGATGTAAAATCTTTTAGCTCATAAAAGTTTCGATCAATTTTATACAAGTATTCGCTGATTGCTTTTTATTTTTGGGGAATTATTAAAATAACAAAATATATGTACATATACATATATATTGTAGCGTATGTTTTATTTACGCACAAAATATAAAAAGATATTGTTTAATGTATTGTTGAGCAGAAAGTTTATTTTGTTTTTTTTTTGTATTTATATTAATCAGCCATCTCTTAGCAAATTAATGGAACGAACACTTTCCGTTCAACCTGATATTTCTTTAAATAACTGGCGCCTTTCCCGTGGAATCCTGTAATCTCGTTCTTAAGGATCTAAGGAGGCATCCTCCTGCTTGTTGCAGGATCTTCAGTCGGAAATAGAAACGCACCGAGACGTTTATGCATCTTTGAACGGGACTGGACGAAAATTATTGAGCTCACTTGCGAGTCAAGATGACGCTGTTATGCTGCAACGTCGATTGGATGAAATGAACCAGAGATGGCATCATCTGAAGGCAAAGAGCATGGCAATCAGGTAAGTGCTAGAATTTTCGAGCATTAATATCATTACCGTCAATTGTCCTCTCTGAAATTTATAAAAAATAAAAATTTACCATGAAAAAATTAACTTTTAATGATCAGACAAATAAGGCATATAATTATTATTTGTAACAATTAGAGAAAATGTCTTATTTTTGATATAACAAAATGAAAACAATATTTATATATTTAAAAATAAAAGATTTCTGCTATCATTCTTGATTACTGAAAAATAAAAAAAAGGGTACAAATTTGTACACGTAGTACCTCAAAATAACAATATATAATTTAACTTTTATAAAAAATTTTGATTTTTAATTCAATTATAATAAAATAAATTAACATTTTTTAATAATATACAAGCTTTTTATCGATTTTAAATACAATTATATACATATAATTATATATAGAACTAGCTCTGTGCTTGTAATAATATTAGTTTCTAGATAAAAAATATTTCTTGTATACGTTTATTATCAAATTTGCATTTTTATGTTACTTTTTGATCCGAATATCATTAGTATAAAATTAAAGAATGGAGTATTGCGAAACATTATGGGTATGAATATATAAGTCGCACTGATTTTCGTAACAGAGATATTTTTCCTCATAACATCGCAAAAGACAGTTTTCGCGTGTGAAATGGCGTCGTAAATCAACGGGTTGAAAAAGGCCAAGCCGGGAGGAGCGGGCTGGCCTTTTTCGGCCAAAAGAATAACTTCGAAATGCGCAACGCATTCATCGCGAGAACGCGAAAATTCGTAATACGCCTGCGATTTTTGCAATCTCTATAATTCTATGAAAAAGGAAATAGAAAAAATTTTTATATATCCACTGCATAAATTCGCGAAACAGCGAACCGTGCCGGCCTTAACTCTACAAAGTTTTGGCTTTTGACATGCGAACAATTTCGGACATTCTTCTGCAGGATGGTTTAGCGAGGGCTATAGGGTGAATAGTGGATTAACTATGAGCTTCCGCATTCTCGGCGTACCATTCTGCTTTGATGGCGTTGCAGTTATGCGTCATAATAATGCCCACTATGTGCAGAAAATAAAAATTATCGCGCGTTAAAAAGAGAATCTGCGACGGAGGCGAGAGGATTTTGTTACGGCAACACAAATTTACTTATTCGCTCGGTTAAAGAGATTTTACATTTGTGAAAAGAAAATCAACATATGTGAAAATAATCTCTATTCTAGTGAGTCGCTCTTGCTGCTTGAAAATAATTTATATTTGAAGAAAAAATTTAAGAGCTATTTTCACGCCTCCGAATAGCATCGCGAATATAATGAAGTTATATCAAAACTAAATTCTGAAATAAAATAAATATAATAAAAAAATAGAAGCTTAAAAATTCACTATTAAATATATTACTTCTAATCTTTTCTCCTTTTAGGAGACTTAATTTTTTAATAATCAAAAAGCACAGTACAGTAGCTAAACCTCGTTTTGGTTTGCAAGTTCGTTTAGTTTGCACTGTCGGTTCATAGGAAATCCTCACAGGATTTTCCGGTGGAAACTTCGAGAATTCGTGATCCAATTTAGCTTCAAACGTAGCGTAAACTTCTCTTCGACTGTTCGACTATGCAACCGTGGACTGTTAGAAAGCGCATCGAACTTCCGCGGTAACCATATCCCGGCGCATTGATCTGATAGCAAAGCTATGTAGCTTAACATAATGTTATTCTTACTTGTTTTACGTTGCTCATCCGAACGGGACATTGTTGAACATTAAAAAGAAGGAAAGTGTCAATAAAAATGCTAGTGTAGTCGATCTCGATGCAGGGCTATCTGTAGAGATATTAAACTCGATGAAAAATCTTCTTTTCCTCGAAAGAAGGAAAAATGTTCGCAAGGAAGCATTTATATCTACATGGATTTGAGACTTTGAAGCATATCGATAAGTCTGACAGGCAAATTCTGCATAGATATGTTCTGATAAAATTGCGATCTAACATAAAGAAGGATTGATAAAACATGCTGTCTATATAATGCTGGTATTCGAAATTTATACTTGAAATTTAAATTGGCTTATCTTGTAGAGCTGTAAAGTGCATTTATGTCTAATTTATAACAAACGTTTACATTATTGACAGAAAAAATGCGTTTGTATTATCGATATTTAAATATTTTAATGCATTTAATTAAACGATAAATTATTAAGTTTATTTAATTTGTATCTGAAACATATCGTTTTTAACGCCACTTTTACGTGGATTTTCATTTTCGTTATTCTGCAGTTAATTATACGTAGTTAATCAAACATTCTGAATATGTACAATACATCGCGTGTCACTCTTACGCATTCTAATTATTATTAAATTTGACCGTATTATTCGTATTATCGTGTATATATCCAGACGAACGAATATATCATGTTACATGTTTGTAGTGGAGAATCGTTCGGTCATTAATAATGATCGCGTCACTGATTGGACGATTCGGTCCTTATTCCGGAAGGCATAAATGGGTCAGAGCTCGCGCAAAGCTTGCGCCGACATCATTGGCCGCGCCGATCCAATCGATCGATTAACGTTTTTGGAAACTTTCACGGCAAATCCATTTGCGGGGACTTTACCCGTAGTCGGTCGTAATCGGATTCCCCGCGGAAACTTTATAGCGGTGTGTTAATTCTGGGCCCGAGCATCGACTCCGAGATCCGCCGTAAACTTTGCACGGACAACTATGCAACTGGCGCGTTGTTGAAGGGTATCTGGATATTTCCGAAGAGAAAGTCCGTGGTTTGATGATGTATACGCCGGCAGGAGGAAAGTTCCATCGATTTGTCAGTAGGTGGAGGCGCCGCGCAACTTGCGAACAATTTCGGCCATTTACGCGGAATTTAGCCTATCCAATTTGATTTCTCCATCACAAACTCGTTATTAAACTCCACGTCGCTATTCGAGTACGTAATTAAGACATGCTAACGTCGTAATATACGTCTTACAACACCTTCGACTGACGACAATAGTCAACAATGATATTAGCTTCATCTAATTTCAACTTTAACTTCCATTTCAACTTCAGTTTTGATTCAATTTTAACCAAAGCGTTACTTTGTTTTTCTGCATTGAGAAGGAAAAATATTGCAGAAATATTAAAGTCGCAATTATAGAGAGTTATTTTATTTTTAAAAGAGATATCGCAACTTTCGAGAAAAGAATTTGTTCGCCTCTGTAGAATAGATTGCGTGAAAGAAAATATCACGGTTTCGACGTAGATCTCATCAAAATTGGAGTAACGAAGAACTGTAGATAGAGTAACTCACTTTTTATGTTAGACCTTACAGCCCTTCAATTTTATTTTGTGGTATAAACAAGTGAACAGATATCGGGAATAGATACAGATAAGGCGAGATTTCTTAAAAACTCCAAAATTAACTACTATCTATTCTTAGCTATATAAATTTACACACAGCTCTTAGTCTAACCGCAATTGCTGGCACTAATGTTTATCGCTGTTATCTTAATAACTTTTTTTAACCTCTATTAAACTTAACATTCTATATATTATCTTCCTTACACCTTATGTAATTTTTTAAATTCTCCCATAACCTCACCAAAATTTATCTATATCTTCACCAATTTAATAAATTTTTAAATAAAAATTAAATTTTATTATATTTTTCTCCCTCCATACCTAACCCCCTGAATCCTCTGGCATGCTACCTGAATCTTTTCCATGTAAAAGAAATATTTTTCTTAAACTAGTTAGGTTAAACAGGGGGTTAGATTAAAAAAAGATATCTTTATTTTGCTTAGTCTTAACACGAGATATAACCTGGAACGAAATTATTAGCTTTAGCCCAGATTATAGCCTATAGCCTTTAATTAAATTGCTGTAGCTTTATCATGTGCTTAATGAAAGAAGTATTAACTTATAATATAAGTTTTATTTGAAACTGTTAATTTTTTTTATATATGTTTCAAAATCAAAATATTTATTTTGTTTAAATCTCAATTACAAAATATTAACGTAAACATCAGTGAGAAGAATATTCAAAATAATTACTGTTGATTTCCAGATTTCGACCTCAGTGAATAAAAGATATTCTTTCACGGTTTCGTCATTAAGGAACATTTTTTGCGAGAATTTATTTTAATCTAATCAACGCAAAGCATTCCGTTGGCGAGAAAAATAAGTCCCGGGACAATATGAAGTCAGCATTGAGGTCAATCCCGATAAAAGAGCGTGCAATCAGTCTCCATTAATTAGTCCAAATTGCAGCCAGGAGCTTGATTACCGAAGAGATATTCGTGCAGGATGCGAACGAGGGCGTCACGTATAGAAGGATAGAAGTTTACGCTCGTCGACCATATTTACCGGTACCTACTGACTCTCTCTGTCAACCTTCGTTCTCCGTCCGTCAATCTACCAGTCGATCCAGTCGATCTCTCTCACTTCCCTCTCCCCCCCCCCCTCTCTCCCTGATTCTGTCTTTCTCTCTTCCAAACTGTCCGCAGCAGCACTTTGGAGTAACTCCGCAATCAAGCCGCAAATGCCAAAGCCGATAATTCGGCGGCCGATCGTTTTTGGCACCGGGATCAACGAAATCATCGGCGAATACCGCCAATGTTATTTGTGGGAAAATTTTTCAGATTAACTCGGCAAATGTGCGTGACAATAGTTTCCCTCCATTGCGAATTGAAGATCGATCGCAGAGAAATTGTCATCGTAAATCATAATTTACTCAAACAATGGACGAATAATCCTTCGAGTATGGCACGTCATACTTGTAACTCTTCTTGTCGCAGGTTCTTGAACAGATTTGTAGACTTGGCGTCTTGATGGAAACATAACATTAATTTTCTAATTGTGACATTAGCTAAAAAGAAAGTGAATAGATTTTGTGAATTAAGCGTGAAAATGAAATAGTAATATTTACACGGAAAGAACGATTTTGTTGAAAGGTTTAAAAATTTTTGCTGAATACAGATTTAAAAATAATTTTTGTTCGATAATCAAAATAATTTGTTGGAATGTTAAAACTGATAAGCATTGCTATGAAACGTTTTGATATTTTAGTAATCATTTTGACTTTCCAACAAAATTATTTTGATTATTGAACAAAAATTATTTTCTGATCTGGATTCAGTAAAATTGTTCTTTTCGTGTAAGATTTCGATTAGTTTTAAGTAAAAAGTACGTAAACATGCAATATATAATCAGAATTTTTTAATAACTAGAATACATATAAATATCAAATTATTCGCGCGGAAAAAGTAATTGAGAAATGCGCGATACTTTACAGTCTTCATTAACAAAATCTTCGTTATCGCTACGATGAATTCATCAAATTTATGGCCTTACAGAGGCGCTCTACGCTCAACAGGAATATGCTCTTTGCAAAAGTGTCCTGCCAGAAATAAACATCGCAATGACTTATCAAAATGCGCGTTAAGTGGACTTCGTGATCGATGCAGCCGTCTCGCCGCGCCTCGACATAGATTAACGAGGATAAAAAGCCGTCCGTCCGACCCTCTTTTCGCCGTCGTAATACATTCGCACGGAATATATTTTTTTGTTTTTCCCGCAAGATACCGGAACCGGTCGTAAAATCAATATCAAGGGGAAAAGTGGTGGGGAAGCGGGAGCAATTAGTTACCTCGGCACGCACGCTGCCAACGACGGCGACAGCATCCGGCGGTCGGATACGCGGACTTTTCGGACTTGTCCAACATCCGGCGGTGCTACCCCGGCGGCGCGCACCAGCATCCGGACGACAAATAAAGGTTTACGAACTGCGCGAGTGTTTGTAGGCGATGCCACCGTCGCCGTTGCCCGTCGCACAGTCGTCCCGCTACTCTCGAGTCGCGTAAACTTGTGTAACAATTGCTAGCGCGCGGTTCATCCCGAATGACCTATTGTTCGCGGCTAGCGAAAAAAAGGAAGAAAAAAGAGAGCAAAGCGTTACTGCGAAAGTATGCACAGATATGAATTTTGCGTTCGGCTGAAACTACGGCGCGTGAAATTATACCGACAATCGGCGGCGCTGTGAACCGATAAATCTTCATTGGATGTATAGTTACGCTCGAAGAAATCTCTACCCTCCGTCTTCCGTTATTTCGAGCAAATTTCTATGCCGCGCGTGAATTTTATAATTATAATTTAAATTTAGATATGCGCCCACGCGCGCTAACATGTACGCAAGTGTCAAAATTGAATTACGCACACGCTTGGCTTATTTATAAACTGCGATGATAAATGGCTACCTACCAATTAATATTTCTTTTTTTTTCCCGCGCGTTTTTCAACGTAGCAACGGAATTGCGAATTTATTTACTGACCAGCTGACGCGGGATTCAACAGTTCAATGAAAAACACGGGCAAAATGAAAAAGAATTCGAGTGGCTGCGAGGCATAAACGTGTCGTCCGCGCTCGATCGGAACGAATTAATATTCCATCGCGCTTCGAAGCGTCGATGTATTGACGCGAAAAATCCGGAAGGCAGATGAAAGCGCGCTCGCGCCGTATTTGCAAATGAAGTTCGCGCTACGAAAACTAGATGCACAGCAATGCACAGGCAAATGCAACGGCACGACGCGCCCGCACACACAAAGTCCGGTCACGAAGGCAAGACGCCGCGAAGTCTGAGACACGGCCCTTAAAGCGATGCTTGTTAACGGGGAAACAGGAATCGGGAGGAATAATTATCGGTGTCTTGGTTGCAATATTACTGCCGTATTTAGATTCATTCGACGGTGCGTTCACGCGCGTATTCGCGCCACATCAAAGGCAGCCGAAAGCGAAATGCCGACCGTGGCTCTTGCGTACAATTGAAGATATATAAGCCTTTGAGGATGTCCCGGAGCCTCAGCCTCAATCTTTTCGTCCAACCGATACGAGAAACATTTCTTCACAAAGAGTGCTCTCTATATCGTAGTTGAAAATTATAATTTACATGTTTGTTTAAATCTATCTCTACATATTTTTAATAAATCTAGGTACAAAAAACTAGAAAAAAATAATATTATATATATATATATATTTATTTATATATGGATATATATATTAAGAAATTTTCAGATAAAAATTTATTTATTAAAAAAATTATTATTTTATAAATTGAAATTGAATAAATGTCAAATACTAATTAATACTCCTATAAGTTATGATATTTTTAAAGTATACATATAATGAATTTTTATTTTGATTTTATTTATTTTTATAGACTGAACAGTTAACTTTCGAATTCTTCATGACTTATTTTCCTTTTAGATTTCTTTGCAGAATATTTTTTCACGCTAAGAATAAAATTTCAAATTAACTGATTAGTAAAAGGATAAATTAACCTTCCTTTGTTAGATTTATAATACATCGCACGTATTTAATATAAAAATATATATAATAAAGATAACAGGTATAAAGATCTCGATACGAGAATAATAGATATTTTTCACTTCATGTAGGCGCGTGCACGTGGCAGCACGCTAAAATAGCTTCTCATTTGATCAGTGACATTTTCCATAAATAAGATTGACGGAACTTTATCTCAGGGAAATAATTTCAAGCCAGATTACGCGGCCGAACGCGCCGTATGTCCGATTCGTCCCGTATCTCGCGAGCGGGGCGTACAAGCCGCGACGGCAAAAACACACGCCGCGACACCGACAGCGCGGAACACGACGTTTGATCCATCGCCGGACCGGAACTGACAGCCAGATAATCGCGGGGTCGTGATGAATCGCTCGGTAAAGTCTTATCAGTTGGCCCCCGTTGCGCGGCGTCGCGGTTGGCGCTCGTTCGCCGGCTCCCCGAACGAAACACGTCGCCGGAGACTGTCACGTACAAGCTCGTTCAGCGCTGTTCGCCCGAGCCTTTTTCTCTCTCGATTGCGGCAAATCGAAAGTTATTTTTACGTGACGTCCCACGTAACGTGCGGTAACGCGCGGCAACATGAAGACGGCAGCGCCCGATACCGAAACGAACGACCATAGCAGGAAATTTGTTGGAATCGGTGGGGAAGGGGGGGAATGGATCGAATGCGAAGGAACAGAAAGGGTGAGAGAGAGAGAGAGAAAAAGAGAGAGGAAGAATGTGTGTGCGTGTGTGTGTCAGTGAAAAAGAAGGGGGAGAGGAGAGAATCGCTTCACCGATATCCCACAAAACTCGAAGCGATGCCCCTTCGTGACCAGAACGCGAGAACGCGGACGGAAGGGCGAACTGTATACGTAAAGATGGAAAGTTGCAGACTGCAATAAGGACGGCGCTTGCGATCGCGATTAATCGAAACGGCGAATGGTGTTGAAAAGTTCTATGGGCGTACGATGATGCAAGAAAGATGGACAGTACCAAATTAAAAGTAAAACTGCATTTTTGAAAGAAATTCTAATGATTTTCGACTAAATTGTGTGCGTGAATGTAATCTTTATTTCTTAGAGGGGCCGGTATGTACATATTTAAACATTAGAAACATTAGAAACGTGGAATAGATTTTATTACAATATAATTTAAGACAAAAAAAACAATTTAATCATTAGGTGGATAGGTAGACAAATTCGGGAATTCGTAATAATTAATTAAATATTAAAATTGATTAATCTATTAATCCGTTTCTGCTGCTCTTCGCTATACTATTGTATGCTCAAATTTTCGAGTCTCAAATTCACGTGCGCGGAAACGCGCATGCCATTTCCAGCATTCAAAAGCGTTCGCGAGCCCAGCGCTGTGTCAAGGACATCAACAATGACGTCAATAAATCTGTCGCGCCGTCTGAAACTTCCTTCCGGTTTCCGCTCTCTGGCCGATCGTAACTTACTGATCCCGCGGCTGGTTGTATTCCCTGCAACGCGTGTATCACTGTGCGAAGCAATAATGTAAGCTTAAAGTACGGGTAAGGTGCAGCTTAACGCTAATCTCAAGAAGCTACCGATACTGAAGGTGTCGATACTGGTCCCACTGGTCCCGCCCGATAAATGCAATTCGAGCGTCATTCGGTACTCCGCTGTGCAAACAATCGAGGATCAATTTAGGTGATGAAACAGTTAAACGATTCATTTTGAGAATCCATTTATCACTATAGACATGGATATCTAATATTTGTAGATAATCTCCTTTTCAAATATCTTTTCCTTTTTTGACATTGATACAGATATTTTGTGACAGAATGTAAATTTGTAAAAAAAAATGTATCTTTCATATTCGTTCGTGGTTTATAAAAAAATTTTTAAACTCTCTTTCTCTCTCGCAGTGTAAAAATAATTTTTATTTGTCGCTCGTCTCTAAGCTCGATATTTACATTCGTTATATTTTATTTCAATCCGGCAATATGGCCACGCGCATTTATCAACCGTTATCCCCGTAATATCATACTATATAAAAATATCTTTTTTTTTATTCATTACCGCTTGTTGGGGTTGCGAATGTTTAAGTATTACGAATGTATTCGCGGTATTACGGGGGTCGAGAGGGTTAACGAGTGTCCCTATGTTAAAGTGCTTACATTTGGTTTATGTAGGGCGGCAGAAAGCGCGCGCGAGTTCTGTTGGTACGTAATTCGGGACCGCCCTTATTGCCGGGCATTACGTCCTCCGCGCGCCAGATGCGACCCAACGTTTACTTAGCCATTCTAAATCCCGCGTGTGTGTCCACACGCGGCCCACGGGAAACGAGCGAATTCGTATGAGTGCTGGATTTCATCCGTTTATGAGCGTAGTCGATCGAACGCAGGATTTTCCTCGTTAATCTTCGATTTAAAGACCCGGCCGGGATACGTCCGAGCTGCGTTCGAACCCGTTTTACGGATCGCGAAAATGGCGATTCGCTCGCGGAGATGTTGGCGTATACTTGGATTATCGTTTGGAAAGCTTTTTCGGCCGTTCGGTTGTTTCGAAAAATCGACGAGAGCCGAATAACACTTTTGCACGCGCACGTGCATCGTCTATTCGAGATTGTTTCAACTAAAGTCACCCTTTTGAAAAATTCTAACGCGTTCTGTTCTCATTTCTCGCATGTTCATTCCCGCGATGGATTATTCGCGTTCTTATTACACAATTATATTTGGAACTCGTAAAGAGATTGCTTCAAGCACTTATCTTATAAAAAATGTTAAAAATTCATGAATATAAATTTTGAAAGAAAAAGATGAAAAATATTCATTAAATAATCGCATGTGAGTCTATGAAAAAGTATTCTAGCATATACTTTTTATATGGTTTTTGTAGTTTGTGTACTATTTAACCAATGCATTTTAATTTAAATAAAATAAATAATAATTTTTTAATTATTATTTAATTTTAATTATTAATAAAATAAATATTAATTATATGTATAATATAATAATAATCAATACAATTTTTTGGTTACAAGACTGCTGATAATTGCGCGTTAAACATATTAAAAACTAACATGTATGTAGATGCAACAGAAAAATGAAGAACCAATGCAATGAAGCGACTTAATTTATCAGAAGGAGAAATAGATTCTCAGCAAACTCAGTTTTTAAATTTCCCGATGTATTCGCGTCAAATTGATTTGTTATATCACAATTTACATCTGCAGTATATATTTTGTATTGTGTGCGCAAATTGATTTTCTGATTCAGAAAAGAAATGGCTGTCAAGAGAAATAACTAAAGAAATTGTTTTCCCATGGAATTTCGAGATCAATAAATCTTTAATTCGTAGGGTTGTATGGATACTTTCTTTCTCGCATATATTTGTGACTTCCAAAGTAAAATTGTGTGAAAATAACTGTTATATCCTACGAGGATAACAAAAATTACAAATAACTGCATTTACACAAATAGCAGAATTTTATCGTGAAAATCTGATTTTTTACACATAACGGATGAATATCATTAAAATTAATATGAGCGCAATTAAATGACCGCTGAAAAAAGAATGATTGGAAAACCTCCTTATATCTTTTCATAAAAAATTTTTTCCATCAATTTTCATGCATATCTTTGAGTTTTTGAAATGCACATTTCGAATGTATCTTCGAATGCGTACCATCATCCCATTCGACCGATCGTATTTTTCTATTTTCCTCTATTGCAGATCTATTTCTCGCGCGATCACTCATTTTTCACTTCGTCCTATGCGGGCGCGTGAGCGTGACTGAAATTTGTAACATCCTCGCAAATGCGCGGTGCACAGGTATCCGTTAAATCGCGTTTTCACCTTCTCCGCCCTTGTGCCCCGCCAACGTCCGGGTCCCGCGAGAGGAAATTGGCCGGAAGCGTGCGCGTAAACGCCGGCATCGTCAGCTACCGTCACGGATACAAATCGCGGACGATTCCACGGGAAAACGGATTCCAATGGGCAGCAGGAATCGATGGACGATCCGCCGGATCTCCGTGTGTCCGTTGCGAGATGGACGTAGGGAGAGCGAGAGAAGGCCGGATGAAAGAAGGGAGTCTTGTGTTCGTCGAGCATGAACACGAGCTTCGTCCCCCGGTGACAAAGCGACTTGACCCGTTCAGAAATTTTAATTTCCGGCTGGCTGGAGACTCTCTGAGAAGATCCTCTCGCTAAAGATGCATCGGGACCCAGCATCAGACCCGTGCATCAGCCGTATTGTGCCGGGCAACTAAAGTTGACGACGTTGTGACCGTGGCTTAGGGAGGAGACGACTGATCTCCGCTTGTATCGGTGAGGAAATGACAAAGAGAAGGATGACGAAAGGAAGAGCTCTCCCTCTTTCTTCGTCCAGCCGCATGGCCACTCAAAGCGGGATCCGTGAAATGAGATTCTCGATGGAACAAAGGAGGCCACCACGTGCCGCAGAGAGCGCGCCGACGTCCGAATCGTCATGATAAGACGCGATTCTCTTTTATGAAATAAAAACATGTATTTAATCCACGCAAAAAATTAATTCAGTTTTATTCTGTTCTGCTATTTACGTGAAAAATATATAACTACGGTCAATTTTTATACGATGTATGAATCCGAAACATGATTAAATGTGAATGAAGCGTATTTCTAAGCGCCAGCTGAGAGGTATATTTTACAGCGGAGCTTCATCGGTAACTGCTTGGATCAAATCGTGCATGGATGAATAGAGACTACAGAGATTGACGTGATATAAACAAAACAAAGTTGCAGCAATAGTTCGCGTTTCTCGCTGTTCGTATCGTCAAAACTTTGTTAGTAAATAAATATCGTTTACCTTTGACATTTAGACATTTAAACTCCTAACTAAAGTCATTATACTTTAGGAATTACGAACGATTACGGCTGGCTCTGTGAATAGTTCACCACGTCGGATGTATCGATTATATACACGATCGGAAATCGCTGTCGATGAGTTATCGCTCGCTCCCGACGAGAAAAATAGTTCGAAATCTCTCCAGCGTATTCTGGGAATTCGGGATCTAAACGTAGGCATCGCCCTTCCCCTCTTTCCTCCCCCGGATAATTCCGCCCTCTCTCCGGTATTTGCGTTCTCATTAGGAAATACCATAAACCGATTCAAACGGTTCTCCGAATCGCCGCCACCAACGCCGTGCAAATCCGCAAGTTGGATTAACCACGTGCCTCTCTCGGCCGTGCCGGTCTGCAATCGATATCTACTCAGGCGATATGTACAATCAAAAAATCGCTCTTTAAAGTGCGATATTAATCGCGCAGACGTCATTTGCGCGTTAATAAGACCTCAGCGAGTTCATTATAGGATTTCGCGAAATGTTTATTTCTCATTAAAGATCGAGGCAAAGTCTGGGAAGAGTTAGTGAGCGGATAGCGATTTTGATTAACGTAATTAAAGGAAAACTCTTACAGCTCTCATTCATCGATTTGGTGTCACTGAGCAAAATATTGGAAGTAATAATGACTGTTTTGTTTCTTATATGCGACGGAAAGTAAAATGTACAGCTGTAACGTATACACAGATTGTTTGTGCTTTTACTTTATTTTCAAAATACTGTGTATAATCTATGCATAATCTCTTCTGCCGTAATATTTTTACTAGCAACCGAAGTTTATTGAGCTATCAATGTCGCATGATACGCAACTACATTTTCCTCGTGTATTTTACAACGCATCATCCGAAACGCGCGCGGTTACCGTTTTATCGGATATGCGTATACACACTGAGATCGTCGCATATCATTTTCAGATATAATCTTGCGGTGCGGTTATGCGAATATGAAAAACATCAGCAAAAATGTTTCAACTGTTTGTCCGCGCTGCGATACGAAACGCGCGGAAGTTGCAACTCGAATGTATAGGACATCACGACAAAATATGCGTTACTGTTATTTGCGCAAACGATTCGCAACGCTCGTGGCGAATCCGTTTTACGAGCGAAAGTTTGTATTACGCTCTCCGCGAGAGCGACAACCGGCGTGTATCAAATTGCGCAATAGATAGTTGACAAGATCTAATTAACTACGCCAGTTCCATCGGTTTTGCGTGTGACGATCCGCATTTTATATAAATTGAACTTGTTACGTTATCGATATAAAAATGTGTCATCGGCAGTTTTGCGCGTTGCTGCTTCGTTTCGAAAATCTCAAGCAGCTGCTCCCGCAGTTGAACGTGAATCGGGCGATAGGTCGTTCTCTCTTTCCGATTGTCAACTTGTCCTTGGGTTGACCCGCTCGAGAAATACCTTTGATCTACGGAATAATCGAAGAGATCGTTCACTAAAATATTGAAAAATATGCGGAACGTTGCAAGGGTTACGTTTTCCATCTCATACATAATGGATTTACATGTGAAGTAATACACGGCACCAACGCAAACAACTGTAAAACACGTAAACTCACACGTAAACCAGAAGCTTATCGGAATTGCTATCGAACGGAGCTCATAACTTACTGAATACAAACGTAGAGTAGCTGATTCTAACGGAACTGCAATCCGGTAGGAGTGGATTTGGTAGCATCCTGCGGTAGGTCGGAACTTGTTTGAGATTACTGACCCTTTCCGGGCGAATAGTATCAATTGACATATCTATTGCATCTATCATATCATATATATTTTGTTATGATATATATATATATATGTATATAATTATTATTATTAAATGTTAATTTAATAATAATTTATACTAATAATAAAGGTATAATATAACGAAATAGATAACGAAAATTGATATAACAGATGCGATACATATTTAACATTTAATAAAATTTTCATTCTATAAATGTAAAATACACGAAAAGAACGATTTTGTTGAAAGGTCTAAAAATTTTGCTAAATACGGATCTGAAAATAATTTTTTGTTGGATCATCAAAATAATTTGTTGGAATGTTAAAACTGATAAACATTGCTATAAAACGTTTTGATATTCTAGCATTTTGACTTTCGCATCAAATTATTTCGATTATTAAACAAAAATTATTTTCAGATCTGGATTCAACAAAATTGCTCTTTCCATGTAGTTTTTCATAATTTATTAAAGTATATTTTCATGGAGATTATAACTGACCAAATATTTGCGTGTCACTTTTGAAAGAAATAATAGCAAATTTCAATTTAATCCTTAAATAATTTACGACATTTACAAATGATATCTATTTTGAGAGTGAATGAAATAGATACTTTAGAGTTTAAAGCCTCATTAGAAAGTATTTAGAACTTAATTTCCGAACATTATCGCTGTATTCCTCTCATTTACCAATAGCGATTTGCGCAGACATATATTTGGATGGTTGATCCTCATTTTTAGTATCAAGTCGCACTATTCAATTGTCCATAATGGACGGAGTTGCACCCCGAAAACTGCGACGCGGAGAGATCCGCTAGCGGCGCGACGCTAATGGCGGCGTTGTTGATGTTGTTTATTGTAGAAGTTTGGGCCGGTTTTGTGTAGCGAGTCGACCTCGCTCAGATTGGGATTGTACCGGTAAATTGTTCCCCCGAGTTGAATTATAACGCTCCGCCCGTTTGCGGCAATTCCATTTGCCCGCTTTATTACGTTAACCGGCGACGGCGACGGCGACGGCAGGAACGATGACGGCGACGAGTCAATGCCGTTGACGAGTCTCTCTCCGTGGGAAACGTCGACGGCGAGCCGCCGCCGGCACAATAGATCAAAGAGCCCCATCGAGTGGAGACCCGCGTCTAATTGTAACGCAGTTATCGTGGTCGATAACAAATATACCGGAGATCTGTCGCAGAGGGAACGGTGTACGAGCGCGATCCTCACCGGGCAGCAGTCAAAACCTCGTTGAAACTCCGAGTTGGACCGGATGTTCATGTGGGCGCGTAAAGAGGAGATAAGATCGAAACTAGGTACATCTCGTTTTACAGAGGGGGATGGGAAGGGGGTGACGTGTCGCGGATAACGAACACGTTCTGCGAAATGGGTCAATTTCAGTTTTACGACCGCGTCGTCAAGTGAACGGAACTTTCCGAGTTAAAAAACGGAGCGACACGTAAGAAAAGCCGACGGTTGCATTGCACGCGCGCCTGTGAGTCAGCCGATTCTCGTAATGCTCGTAAATTAAGTGGATTACAATTAACTCCGTCAGTCAACAGCTTATACATTTTCGAGTCGAGCGTGTTTAATTTAATTGGCAGTTTGACAACGAGGAGGATTTGTTCAATGATGAATGACACGTATTCATTAATGGATGTTAATATATCCATCAATATCCGTTATTACGCATGCAAGCGCATTTGTAATAATTATTACAAAGCAACATATGAGCAACATGGGCAATACGCTAACTCACATTAGCTTAATATTGTATTTCTGGAGTGAGAAAATATTTTACTATGCAAAGTAAAGCCGCATTACTGCTCAAACAGTTTGCGAGCGAATTTGCCCGCTATCTCAATAATAATTTCGTCTAGACGTGAAGTCTATTTATAACGGCCGGCTAATTTATCGCGACCACGTGGCGGATTGCGATCGCGCGATGCTATCGCGAGATCGATGGCCGCAATGAATTTTGATAGCTCCCTATGGATTCGCATTGACTATCAAGATTTAATACATTTCTCATTTGCCGGAATAGAACGGTAAAAAGGTTCGCGCGCCGAGCGAACAAAAGTTTTCCGTTATATATTTTCGACACGAAGTCTCCGTAATTGATCACCTCGGCGCGTTAATAACGTATATCGACATTAAAGCTGTCCGACGTAAACGAGAATTATTTACACTTATGCGATTACTAATTCTATATACGTGGATAAATCTATTAAACAGAAAATCTGTTTAATAATATTAATTAGTTCTGCAGGTATAATGAGTTCCATAATGCAGTATATTGCTGCGCACATTTTGATCATATCGAGCACAAATAGAGGAATGAACAGTTATATACAAGTTTAATTTTATAACGGCTCGTGTAACGTACATATAGATTTTTCGTACAATTATATTTGTTACAAATTTTAATAAAATAACAATTCTCTTCTTGAATTGAATAGAAATGTGTACGTATAATAGTAGTTGACAATTTATTTTTATTTCTGCATTATTTTAAGTTTATTCTTAAGTTTCTTACAATTTTCATTATTATTATTATATTATTCATATAAACATTTGACATAATATATTTGATTTGTTATAACTTTTACTAAAAAACGACCAAGTTTCTCTAATTATTTTTAAATAACGATAACATTTGTCGAATTGCAATTTATAATGAAAACTGTGACATCTTATTAAATTAATCTGAGAGTCTAGAATATTTTTATGCAAGAAACTTACTCAATTCCGTGGAAAAATATTCACAGAAGTATAACATATGTTTTGATCGAGAAGGAGTTTCTTGCAAATCTGAGTGACAGATTTAACAGCGTACAGCAATACATCTTTTTATCAAATGGATTGCCATATATGAAGTGTGTATTGTTTTACATTCATAAATTCATCCCTCTAGACATTTTGCCGAGACTCAGTCTCATGTCGCATAAATGCAGGATATAGTTGAAATCGCATTGTAGGTTTCCGTGGAGACTATCAGTATTCATGAAATTCTTTCAATGAATTTCAATGATTTCAATAGTAGGACGCAACACTTTCGAATACGGGACAACATTTTCTCATAAATTTTTCTATATTCACGTTTAACAGATTTTCAACATTAACTGAATGTGCATAATTTATTATATAATTATAAATATTATATTAATATATGCATAATTAAAATATATTTAAATTTTATTACAATTATACTTCAGTGAATTTCTCTTAAGAATATTTATATACAATTTATATTTAATCTATGATTATTTTACTATTTTCTTGTGTGTTATAAAATGTTTGAGACATTTAAAAAGTATTTCGTTATTTATACAACGAAAGAATCTAGTATGATCAAATATACTCAGTTCATATCATCAGACGATGTTTAGATTTACCAAGCAAATATAAGGACTGTTGCAAACCGCAAGACGGCAATTTTCAAAGATTCCAACTTTGCTCCGATTTTTGTTTCAAATCTCTTTCTGGATGTGAGCCATTCCCTTTCCGGATTCGCGCTAAATCGTTTCCGTTATTTGCCGGATAGTCCACGTTTCCAGCTAAATCCGACGTAAAGCCCCCCCGAAACGCGTAACGACTTCCGCTTGTTTTCGCAGATGTTTCCTAAACGTGTTCGACAACGAAGATAGATTAAAGGTGCGTCCCGGAATTTCGATGTCGTTGAGAACTTTGCTTTGTAACTCGACTTATCCTAAATCCCTGGTCTATCGATGCCACGGTTACAGCGTTTCGCCGACTTGCATGCACTTCGTGTGCCAAACTGTGCTCATCTCCCGTCGTTTTAATTATATACTTAATCTCCGCGTAATCTGGCGATCTCACGTAATCAGAGGCTTTACCGGCGCGTTTTGCATTTCGCCACGCTTTGCAATTCAATTCTATACATATCTTATTCTATATGCGCATACGTGTATCTGTGTGTTTTTTTTTTACTTTTCCTCGTAAATGCCGACGAGTTCGAATTACACCGCTCTCGCATTCGCATAATCAGATTTTCCGCGAACTTTATCCGATACCATTGTGCATGTTTCTTAATTGCTCTGCAAACAAAAAAAGACAGCACCGTTATATTACTGCAATATTGATTTCCTATTTTTATAGAATTTCGTTATTAACGTTTTTTTTTGCGAGAGCATATTGTTACGATTTCCATAAAAAAAAGAGTTTTATTAAAAGTACTTTATATTTTCTGTGTAAAATGTAATTTACATCGCATATCTATTTATAATTGTATTATAATAGATTAATATACATTATATTCGTATACATTATAATCTCGAAATCACAAAGTATTTTATAGAAGTAGTTTATTTATTTTCTCTTTTCACGAGAGAGGAAGCATCTCCGCTCTTCTTCGAGTATGTCACTCGGTAACTAACGTCCCAAATGACTTTTACCACTCGACAAACAATCGTATAGGTATCGTCACAAAGCCACTTTTAACAATAAAATCTTAACCGGTTATGTTATTCATGATTTATTTACTTGAGGCTACGTCGCGGGACTTTATCGAGTAGGTGCGAGGTACGTGACGTTTCTTCGGCAGATTTTTATAGCCGCCCAGGAAATTTCCCGATGATTTATTTTACATCAGCCTGGCACGTCGTAAAGATCGCTCCGCTCGCAGGGCAACTCGGTTCTGTTCGCCGAGGCGACAGTGTAGCACCACTTACTGAACATTTCAATTGAAATGCGATCGCACGAACGAGAAGTATATCTTTCCGTTAGTGGAGGCTCTCCTGTTTCTGGCAGCCGGACGACGAGCGAAAATAGATGTTCCGCCAAATTCTCTTTCGTGACCGTAAGATTCCATTACTGACGTGGGTCCGACGGACGTCCCATTAATCACACGTATCTCGTTTTTTTTCTCAATTACACGACGATAAATTGCCAGTGTCCATATATGAGCCGCGATTAATTAAAATTAATAATTTCCAGACGATGTAATATGAATCTTGACGAGCGCGTACTGTGATAAAAATGATTCTTCGTATTATGAGAAATATCACGATAGAAACTCGCAGAAAAATTATTTTATCAATATTTTATATTTTGCTTTTATTATCTATTTAATATCACAATTTTTCTATTTGTAAACTACTTCATTTTTTATCGAGTTATCTCTATAACTGCCTATAAATTCGTATACAAAAATGCAATTTTTTGAGAAACACGTAAGCATATATACAAGCTGTCTCGCAGATCAATTCTTTTCTCTCCCGGCGTGGAATAAATTTTGCGAGCGAGCATCAGTCCCCGCGTATAACAGCTACGTAGAGCGAGAAAAGTTTATTCCCGCGATTCGTCGGAGCAATGAGGACGATTTCTTCCGGTAACCCCGTACCGCCATCCATCGCGCGAAATATCCTCGCGCCCTTATCTCCCTGGGAGAAGTGCAATATTTGACGTGGTTGTGTCCCTGTATACGGACGCATACGTGCGCCTGTATACGCGCGCTCAGAAATCGCAAAAGTACGCGAAATTCCGCGCGGCTCTCATCGACGTTACAATAACCGCGATATATCCGGACGCGCGAGGCTGCTTCTTTGCGATACGAGACGACGACGACGACGACGACGACGACGACGACGGAACCTTCGGTGAGGGGCCGTGGGGGAATAAGACGATGGGAATTGTTGAATGTGACCTAGTAAGTGGGTGCCGCCACACCGGTGGCGGTGCAACAATGGAGAAATATAAATCTAAATCCCAACCGCCATCCTTCCTGCCCTCCTTTCGCCCACGGCCTCTCCTTTATCTTCCTCTTTCGTCTATTCCGCGAACCTCCGGCACCGGCGACGGTGCTTCGTTGTCCTGGCGGCCGGCGGCAGCGGCGGCGGCGCGCCGCTCTTTATCCGTGAATTTCTCTCGCGGCATTCAGGTTCCTGGCCTCCTTCGCGCTTCCTACCTCTTTATGCCGCCCTCGTCTCTCGGGCCTCTGTCTTCCGCTTTAATTCGCCCTACGCAGAGTGTCTTTATTCTCGGATCACTTTGAATTCTATCCGCGCACGAGTCGTTCCGACAAGATAATGGGCGACAAGTTAAACAAGGAATAAAACAAGAAGAAACATCCAGCTCAGCGAGCGTTATTTTTTATTATCTCTAGTTTTCGACGTTCATGCAAAGTGTAAACGCATCCTAAACTTTTGTATATTTATACTTTTACATTTTTCACGTCTAATCTTTACATTGTTGTATGAAAGGAATTCCGAAATTTACAGGAATTTTTTTCCGTTAAATTCTTTATAAATTATCTCAATTCCTGCAACTTTTCACTGAATTGTTGGAGAAATAACACGCACAGTAAATTAAAGATCTTGAAAGTTTTTGGAATAAGAATTACCGTTATATCATTGAAATCCTGTGAAATATAAATCAAAGTTAATCTCATATTATCCGAATAAACGTCGGATCTTTTTTTATGAGTTATATTGTAAGAGATATGACATTTTTCACGTGACTCAAGATGTTAGACATTTCTCTTTGCAAAATTATAATAACATCACTTTAGAAAACATTTAAATTTTAGAATCAAGTATTCTAGATTTAATACTTTTTCTTTCTAGCAAGAGGAAAAATTCGAAATGGTTTAAAATTGATAATTAATACTTTTCTATTCTAAATTTCACTTACACTTTATATGATAAATTGTGTGATAAAAGAGCCAAGAATTAAACTGCTTACTTCACAAATTTTAATACTGTGATAAGATGAGAGTTTTGTCGGTATTTCTATCGCCATTTTCTTTTGCTAAGTTCTGCAGATGTTACGTCATGTTATACCGTACGATGTGACCCGTACGTGCGTGGACCTGCGAGACCATTATCTCGGATACCTGCGAGATCATCTCCTCGGATTAATTCTTTTCCTCTGACTTATCCCGCATATCTGTCCTGTCCCTTGCATTGCTCTAACATCCTTTACTTCCGTTTCTGTCTCCCAGCGGTGCCTGTCAAGAGTCCTCATTCTTCTTGAGGTCGTCTCTTCTGTATCCAGTTTCTACGCACTCCCGCGTCTTCCAGTGATTTCCCACTGGTCTTTCATTTTATTTCACGTTTCCGTCCAGTTGTATTTACTTACTATTAACAAAACACGCAAATATTATACGCGCCTTTCAATATTTATTCTGCATTCATTTTTATCAATTTAATCTATCCACTGCACTCCACGTGTGCACTCCGCCTGGATCGCCTGCCGCAAAATATCGCCGTTTGTACAACTTACTTCTTCTCCTCCCGTTAAAGACAGCTCGTGACCTGACTTTTTTTCACGCTCTTGTATCCTTTTTCTTTTTTGAAGGTACTTCGTCGTCCAATCTGGTTCTTTGTCTGCTTCTTTGTCTTAACTAACTTTATTCTGACGAAGCATTCTCGGTCGCACTTATTATCAAGGATCTCTATTCATTCGCATCTCTTGATCTCGTCGTCTCGAGCTCCTGTCCTTTGTATTTTTTATCCCTCGAAACCATTTTCTTCTTATTATCTTACTCGCCTTCTCTCGAGATCGGTTTGTATACGAGCGCTTTATGTCGCCGCGCTTCTGGCGCGTATTTTTCCAATTTGCCTGAAGATCGTTTTCCTTCTTGCCTGTGATCGGCTTTGCCACCGGTCTTGCCTTTTCCCCCCGCTAACTTTTCATCGGCCGTGCACGGTTTACTTGCCGCGTCGTCGTTCGAAATGTTCGTCCATTTTAATTTCCTCAGGACTCTTTTGCTTTCCATATTTACATCGTTTTACCCAAGCCACGTTTCACCCGCAAATATAATACACTCCATCTCTACCCTCTACCGTTTCTTGAAATTTCTATTCTTCAATTTACATTTTTCCGAATCGTTATCGCCTTCTGTGTGATTCCATCGCAACGAAACGCGTTACATTTCGCACACCTTTTTCCAATCTAGTCTTGATCTGCTTATCTTAAGTATCTATCTGATTTCCTCGCGTCGTCGCTTCTCTCTTTTCACTCATCGCCCGATGTTTCACTTGGCGCCGGCAACATCAAGGCTTTACATTTACTCTCCTTTCATCCACTTCGTACGCGCCGCTCTGCCTTACCCAATCCTTTTTCCTCATTCTCTCTCCCGTCGACGACTTTACCTGTCTGTCCCCAACAAATATGTACTCTCTTTTACTCGCATTTACGACGAGTCGAACATTTTATACGTCTTTCTTGCCGCAGCCTACGCCTCGCGAATATCCATCAGCGCGTTGAGAGGATGTAATCCATCCCTCGGATGGATGTGTAAGAACGTTTTACAAACCTATTTCATGGAGATATTTTGATGTAAAATTTTCCGATATTCTTACCATAGATTGTTACTTATGCCATGAATTTTTTAATATAAACATTTGTATATTAATGACATTATAACAATAAGACATTTTATGATTTTAATATTATGATATAACATTATAGCTACTTCTAATTATAATTGGAAAAGCCAACATGTAATTACTTATTTTTTCAATACAAGTTTATATAATTTCCTATTATTTTATTTTTTAATCAATTTTAAAACTCGATTGGCGTTCGCTACATCTAACAGAAAAGCTTATATATTTTAATCCTTTTTTCCATTTCCATTGAGACTTTATTTTTTAAAATATAGAGAGCAGCATTTATTCACATAAAATGATAAAAATTGATTAAAAATTTTGAAGTATTTTTAAGAATACAAATATAAAAATAAGTGTGTCTTAAAGAATAATAAACTTTTTATTAATAGTTGACAAGTTACAAAATTGCATGAAACATTCCGGCCAATATCAAGCAATTCTTGTATTATCATGTCATTTCAATTTTTTGTTATGTTTCGAGCAGACTTTACATGATTTATTTGGCTGTTATTTCTTACAATTAGTAGTTAGACGGAATAATCTTAGGAAATGAACTCAATTATGTACTTGTAATCAATGCTTCAATGTTTGGAAAATAAATACGATATTAATGGGTAAAATTTAAATTAATTTCTCATAAAATGTAGTATTTTCTAAAAAATTTGAATGTCGCAGCGCTTAATATAATATTTAATATAAGTAACTTTTTTAACCTAAATTATTTTTAAAAACTAACTCCATCGTAGAAACTAGTAACGAGTTCGACTTGTTATGCAATTCTATATACATGCTGTTTTTTATATCATGTATAACTAGATCAAATAAATATATATTAAGTATAAAACGGAGAACGATATTCAATCAGTGAATGTATTTTAAAATTAAATTTATAGATATTGAGCGTATATATAGCGTGCATGTTTTTTTCTGTGCAGAAATCGATTGGAGAGCAACACGGAACACTGGAACGCTTTATTGCTATCGTTGCGCGAGCTCATCGAATGGGTGATAAGGAAAGACACAGAGCTCACCGGCCTGGGACCCGTTTGCGGCGATGTGGCTGCACTACAAAAACAACAGGCAAGTCGTCGCACATAGCTGTTTCGCGCATATATTACTTGGGTTCCGCGTTTCGTCGAATCTCAGTCCGAATAAAATCTGTAGACACGTATAGGTACCTTTAGTCAGCGTTTATTCGTTATCTTCGGGAGATTGGCATACTCCATTTAACATCCTTTGCCACGCGGCAACAGCATCAATCCCGAAACTTCAGGATTCGAGCCAAGTTACTTGGATATGACTTATGTACCTAAAATCGATTTCACATAGTCGTCCTCCGGAGAGGACTCGCAAGTTTCCGCTTCGCAAACTGATTGGACGAATAGAATATAATTACGTATAAACTCCATGCGCTATCAGGCGGATGTTCAACTGTCTCTACGAGACACGACAGCTCATCCGGAATACGGATATTTACGTATTCTCATCACGTTTGAGTGTTCCGCCTCATGGAAACGTGAAGTCTCAATTACTTCGCTGCTCTTACGTCAATTGTGCGCTAAATGCTTCAGCCAAATTCGCTGCTGATTAAATAAATTTCCAATTCATTGAATCTTTGACAAAAATATCTATTTTAAGAGATTTTTTAACGCTCTTTAACGAGAGACGTTGCTTTTTGCAATACATTGGATTAAATCAATTGACCAATTCTGCGAGGATGACAGTATAAATTACATTTTAGAACACTCTATTTTAAGATATATTCTAAATTATTTTTCATTATTCTCTCCAACCGTTAACTGCGTAGTTTTTTTAAAATTGTATTGGCTTCGTATACTGCGGCCAAAATTGGATATATATGCCTGAATATCCTTCGCGCGATAATCTACAAAGGTGCACACTGGTTTGGATTAATCCAGATTAGAGCACGCATGTTGCTGGCATGCAGAAGCGCCTGTACTATTGATACAGGTAGTATCCGAGTGTACGGAGGTGATAAGCCGCATGTCCCTCGACCAGATCATTGATGTCATCGTGCGGCTAGATCTGTGCATGTATTTGTCACTCGCATCGTAGAATACAGGAAATGGCCATCGATTATCCTTAATTACTCAGGCGGAAGGGTAAGGTGCTCAACCGTATACTCATCCGATTGCTTCTCGTTAATACGATACGCTTTGAAATTCAGCATAAAAATCATATTGATTAATCTCGCGATCAGTCAATGAGATTCTTTATTTTATATGCATATTTTTGCATTTATCGATTAAAACGGAAGAGAATGACATTTTTTTCAATTCTCTCTCGTAATACTGTTACAATTAAATTTGCAGAAAAATATTGCAATTACCAAAAAACAAATTATAAGGTGTAAAATTATTTTCTACAAATACTTAAATTTATTTCCATATTACAGAAAAATATAATTTTCTAAGAACGTTAACTTTTTAATTTTTTCTTTATAAAATGTATACATGCAGGATAAGTGGTGTAATTGTTATTTAATTATTAAATTGCCGATTGTGTGGGTCTTTTAAAGAACCGATTTAGAATTGATTTCTCAATAATGTTATAACTGCCTTTACTCACTCGGGATTTACACGAAAGAAGGAGTCCCCCGTTACATGCTTCACTGCATTCCTTCAGGTTCGCATCAGGCACGGAATTTAAATTCTCACACTGCAACTGTCTCTCCGAGCGATTGTTTCTTAATGTAATTGTTTGTCCCGACTTCCACGTAGATCCAATAAATGCCATTACTCCGACATTTCGCACGTTCTACTCTTCTCAGTATGTATATATATATATCTTTATTTAACTTCATTAATAAAACAATACGGCGGATTGAATTTCTCTAATTATAAATTACAGATTACTTCTATAATCGTCGACAAAGTCGTCGCGAGACTATATCGTTGCCGTTTGAAATTTGATGCGCCGATCGTCACGTATTGGGAAAATGCGGTTAATGTAAATTGATTATTACGCGAATTTAATTTAAACGATTCGCCGGTAATTAATAAATCCTGCCCTCATGCATATGCGTCGCGCGATTCTAGATAATTTCACGAATATCCTAAACATATCCATACGCGAAACTCCGGGACGCTCGCCTCGAGCAATTTTAATTACACGTTGTTAATTTAATTAGCGTTTGACGTTCGGGAACGCGGCGTTTTTCTCGAATGGTTAATGATGATGCGACGAATATTGGGCTCTTATTTATGTATTTTTTTTATTAAAATAAATTGTCTTATTAACGGGATATAATAAAAGTGATCGCTTGTAGATAATCTATCGCGATCAACGTTTGAAGAGAGCTATCGAGCTTTGCGATTGACGTTGTTTCCAAGAATTATTTTATTAATCGAAATAGTTGAGTATACATTAATCAATTTACTCTCGAGTTTGAGATCACTCGGAAACGATATTATTTTCCAGCAATTCCAAGATTATTTCTGTGACAGGCAATTGATAAACTAGATAAATAAATGTCATGTATTCATTGGCACAACGATAACGGAATGGTTATGACGGTAAAATTCAATTTTATCTACATCATTTTTATCGATAACTACTTTAACATGAATAATGTTGTTCAAATGTTATCTAAAGTAAAATACTGCAAATCCTGCATACAACGTCCTGCGTAAAAGTGGAACTATCTATGTGACGCTATCATTATATAAGTTAAATTCTGTTTGTATAATTTTGCAGTTATATGGATACGGTTTTTGGTTGTAGAATAAACGTTTTGTTCCAATGTTTTCGGGTGAAAGTTAGAAATCACTTGCCATACGAAAATGGTGGAGGAGAAATGAATTCGCTCGCTCGGAATCGGAATTGTCGCGCCGGGGCACCCATCTCGGCACCGAAGTCGAAACGAGAGACGCGTAATTAGAAGGCCCGTTTATTGCGCCCACGCAATCGAAATGAAAGCCGATCGCGCGCGGTTTAGTCGCCGTTGCAACTGACGGTGTAACGAGCGCGACGGCCATTCCTCTTATACGCGAGCCCCGTTCTGAAAATTCCATTTTCGTTCCCCGCGTGCGCGTGGATCGATTCCGGTCGCGTCGCGTAAACCCGCGCGCGCTTGTAAACGGCATCGTTGCACGTTCCCGGCGACGAGCCGTCCACGACGACGAACGTTTCACGTACGCGCCTTTCGCACGCGGACCATTTCGTTCGTTCGTTTGTTCGTTTTGCGCGCGTGCGAATATGGCTGATAAATCAAAACCGTCGACGTTACATTGGGATGCCGGGACGCCGCGCCGCGCCGCGCCGTCGAGAGGCGTATCGATTCACGATGTGGATTCGATGGATTTTGCTGGTTCCACGACGAGACACGTCCGCGGGCATACATTTTTCGTACTGTCGCATATGTATATGCGCGACGACCGTTTCGTCGAGCCCATCTTTCCTCGGCGCGTTCGCGACGCGCGGACGATTGATATTTTTGTTTCGGCCTTGCCGTCGGAATTTCCGCTTTTCACGCCACGCTTGGAGGACGGCCGCGCTTGGTGGTTATTTTTCGGGCGGGCACTTTGGCCGAGTGTCAACCTCGGGAATTTATGCCGGTGTGTGGTTCTTTCGGCTTGGTGGAGAGCCCGGACCACTCGTCGCGCCGTTACCTCGATTGTTTACGGAGAGGTCCGCCGACGTTCGTAGCTCGTGAAATATTTAACGTTCGTTTCTCTGATGAATAATAGTATCGACTGATACGGGATTCGTCCACGTGGATGAATCGTAAATAAAGGAAGACTTCCGTCGAGGAAAAAATTGATTTCGGCGATTGACGTGCACGATACTGATCCTCGATATTGATTTAGAATTAATGAGGCAGATTTGGGATTAAATAGACATACAATTGTTTATTGTCTAACAATAAGTTCTTTTTCGGTTGACGCAAAAGTAGGAAGTGGAAAAGTTATTTTCACTCTTATGCAAAGCTGTACCTAATGCATTTAAATTTAAAATAATTTTATCATTTGTCGTAATATGCACATAAAACATGAGAAAAAGAGATCTCTTTTCCGTAGAATTCCGCAATGGAATTGTTCTGAAATAATTAAATTATTTATCGTATGAATATCATTTTTTATTTATATTTTTTTGTGTGTCGAACATATAAAATAGCAGACAAAGGACATTCTTTCCCCCCGTGGAGAGTTGTATATTAAAAAACTTCGTTTTGAAATAATTTATCTCCTCGCTGGGATACGCAATACGAACCGCTGGGAGCAGTTAAATGCGGAAGATTCTTAGTGTCAGATGCTCGTATATTACTGCGATACGTATCAGCGCATTGTTGCCTCACATGGTATGTACATCTCGTAATTAACCTCTCGTAATGATAACCGCATTGATAAGGGAACTGTACGCTGCGAGCAATTAGAAAACGTTCAACTGTCCAAACGGATGGACAGCTCTAAATCGTTCTAATTTCTTAATTAACGTCCTGACCCGCATGATTAAGCACGCATCGCGCGTAAATTTCTATGCGCGCAACTCACAATGAGCGTACAGATATTCGTAATTATTCCGTTTGTTTATGTAAGTAAAGTTTTTCAATTCTATACCGATCGCAATCGTACGAAAAGCATCATGATCTATACGTGATCTATTATCTGTATTAGAAAAGCCTTAGAAGAGAAATCTATACAATTGCGAGAGTAAGAAAAAATGAAGAATCACAATAAGATTTCTATCACTCACTGCATGCCGCGTCATTATTCTTCGAAATGGGAAGCAAGGGAAGAAAATAACAAGGAAAAATATAAAAATGATTAATGGCCGCCATATGGCGAAATCTATTCCACAGAACAATTTAACGTTTATTTTCCAATATAATTCAATTATATGCAATGTATTTTATCTTTTATATCTTTAAATTATATTTTCTCTAAAATTTTTTTGCACATTTTTTATTATTGTTAAATATACAGCGATAAATAGCTGCTTAAATCACGATATGTAGATAGAAAGAGAAAGAATAACTGTTTTATAGATACAATTATTAAGTCAAAAACAATAACGTAATCTACATCTTTGTTTATTTTGAGATTTTATGTATCATTATTTGGGAATCACTGTTTGTTAAAGGACGGGTAAACCTACACTTCTAAAGAAATATGTGATTTTATTCTTTAAAAAAACAACCGTTTTTCGCGTGACACAACATCAACTGTAGTACGCGTTAAAACATTTTAAAAAATCACGCGAAAAATATCAAGACTTGAAAAACAAGACGCGAAACCGTTTAATTTATACTGTATTATTACGAAATATGTACTAATGTCGAATAGAACTAACGAAAATCACGTTTGCAAGCAACCCATGAAAACGAGAAAATCCTTTACTCGGATGACAGTTAAGGACGATCTTTTTACTTCGTGAATTCTTTTTGCGAATGAATTTTTTTTAACGAAATAAAAAAGGAAACCAGACGTGAACATGCTGTCTGGGTGTCTCTCGACGCGCGGAAAAAGATCCGTGGGTGTCTTGCTCGCAGCAAATCCTTAACCTCGCGAACGACGAGAGATAATCTCGTTAACTAGCGGGTGTGCAATATTGTAAGAGTGCCTTTTTACCCACTCGACTTCTTCCCGACGGTAGCAGCGGGCTAATTTTTAACCCCTCTGCATAACGTCAAACGTAATTACGGATGTACACGTTAATTATATCTTTGTAGTACAACGCAACGACGTCTGACGGCATTGCATCTTTGCCGTATAATAGAGAATGTTATATTATTTGAATTAATTATTATCCTATTTCCTACATTACATTCGAATATTTAGAATAAACATATTTTTATCAATACGTAATATCTCATTGTTTTGTTAATTATTACGTGTGTTTGTTATATGTGTCATTAATATTTAAAAAAAATGAAATATTAGATTATTTTCTTTTATGCAATTTGCGTAATATTTATTTTTATTTTGATAAATATTGTTATTAATTATGTTTTTTTTTTATTAATTATTTTATTTATTAAATTAAAAAAGCTTTTATAAATAACACCGCACCGCAAGATAATGATAGCGATGACGACATCATCAATGTCGTGGTATTGACATCATTCTGTCTTATTTGTCACAACAGACAGATGAATTTAGTCGAAACGAGGCTAATTTCTTGAAGTCTCTCTCCCGTTGGCGAAGAATTGAACGTCAAGAGAAAACTTGGCACTGCACCAGACACCGATGCTCCTTGTCTCGTTATTTTTGTTTCACGATTTACGCGTCTCCTTTACAGGACGACCATCGTGGCTTCAGGAGGCAGCTGGAGGACAAACGGCCGGTCGTGGAGAACAATTTGCTGAGCGGCCGCCAGTACATCGCCAATGAGCCTCCGCTGTCGGACACATCGGACTCCGAAGGTACGTTATAAATTACACATAAATTGTGCTCTTCTATTTTTTAATCTGCAGCTGTGACAATTTTATATTTACAAATATGACATTTTATAAAAATATTTGTAAAATATTTATAAAAATATTGCACGCAACAGGGAAAGAAGTAAAAAATATTATGTCATCCAATATACATATTTATACTTTTGGTAAATTGCGTTTTCGAGGATAATAAAAATTACTACAGCCATAAGTATAAAACTCCCACAGTTGACATAAACGTTCTAAATCTAATGAAAAATGAATTAAAAAACAGTTTTGTGGAAAAATAATATTTTATTTTTGTAACAACATTTTTAACATTTTGTTAGTTTTCCTTCGTAACTTTTATTACCACCTTTTCCAACAAAATGCAATAAATTGAAGGTGCTTTATACTTACGGCCACAAGGATGTATCTTCCATCTTCTCTTTAAAAAATTACCCTCATATGAGAGACCATCAGAAAGTTCGGGATTCCAATATCGTCCACTTCGCTCGTACGAACATTTCGCGAAGAAACAAAGGAAATCGGCCAAGTACATTCGTCATTAGTTCCATGAAACCATCTCATAACGCAAGATTGAGTTTGCCGACAGTGCAGGCTCGGTAATTAAGAGCGATGATGACCTTTCACTCTCAATAATCCGCGATTTCCATTCTTATATTCATAATTTTTTATATTAGTTATCGGGAACAAGTAATAATTTCAAGCGCGTTTCGGCCCATCTTATCGATTTATTAGGTTGGAAGAGAGTATACAGAATCTTTCATCTCTTTGTTTACATCGCTGTTTGATTTAATTAACGAATTGATGTCATTGCCATTGTCGTGCTATAAACTGTCGTTCTCGGTAACGTAATCTCGAATCTGCACGAAGATACTTATTCGTAACGTTCAATGTTAAATTAATTCTCTTAATACATGTTTTGGTTTTTAATATAAATAATATTAGAAATATTTCGTGTAGACGATATGAATCGACCACTGAAGAGATTGAAAGAAATTTCTTTTTACATTTCTCTCTCTCTTTCTCTCTCTCTCTCTCTCTCTCTCTCTCTCTCTCTCAACTATTGTTACGATATTTTGCTTCGGTTAGGTAATAAAATTTCACTTGAATTGTAGTGAAAACGATCAGTTGATCTTGTCGCGAATATAAGAAAAATTTCATTTAACCTTTCTCTACATAGAAACTTGCGAACTGCGTTTTAATAATTCACACATTTTCCCTTCGTGAATTTCCGCGCCAGTAGAGAATTTCGTGCCGCGATAAAAATCTAAGAACAACTGCCGATTCTGCTTGCACTGGGATTCCCTGACTGAAAGGCCGCGCAGAAATATTTTGCGTTTTCTTTCTTTTTCCACTCTCGGGCTCTGCCAGCCTAACCCGCGAGACCAGAAACGAGCTTCATTCTTTACTGTCGTTCTCTTTTTCAAGCGCGGCAAGGGCGAGGAACTCGCGTAACTGCGACGCCCTGAATATTTCATTTACGTAATCCCGCTTCGCCGAAAAGGCGGATATTAAGAAAACCCGGTAGATATCTGACGCGAGGTACGGGAATTATGTTTATTTACTTTGTGAATTTGCGACAAGTAATCCTCCACATATCAATCATGAAAAAAAAACACTGAGGGGAGTGGCGAGGGGGGGGAAAGGAGTGCGGTGTGCCGATATAAAATTAAAAAAGAAAAGAGAAGAAAGAGAGTGGAACTATTCTATTGCACGCCGCGAGCACAACTCAAACTTAACTCTCCTCATATTTGTCTCAACTTTCTTTTCTCCGTAGACTGTGGTCCCAAGCTTTCTTTGTCCACTTACTAGGAAGTCTGGCAAGCGACTGGCGAAATCAAAATAACAAAAACACGTTCACATAGTAAGCGCGAATATACAGAATACAGAATACGTGAAAATACATGAACGTAGAAAAATACACGTGAAAATATAAAGATGCACGCAGAACTAAGTGCAAAAATACAAAAATCCCTATCAATTAAAATTTATATTTTATTATTGAAATATGTAAAAAGTTTAATAAACTCCAATGTGAGATTCAGGAATTTATTATTTTGGTCATTAATTATTTTTAGCTAACAATTAAGATACGTTTTAATGAACGTACGTGTGAAAATCCTACATTTCATTGAAAATGCATATAAATATTAAAAATTTTAGATATAATTTCCCATTTACAATTTTTTCTTTATTATTTATATCTGAGGGATAATCCTTTGTATAATGTAACGTAGATAGTTATACGGGTGTCCTTTATGTAATTATTGCGAACAATTCTTTTTTTGTATGGTATCATATTACATCGTAATATCGTTTCAAGTATTCGATTCGGGGATAAAACTTCTAGTGGGCGGCGTTAACGCAACTCTATCGGGAACCGATATGAAGGGTTTCGAAATCAGCTACAAGTGTACACTTTTCCAGTTTTCGTTCTGTATCAGCAATTCCGAAAGTTGTAAAATTTAGACGAGATGTTTTATTCATGTTGCATCGTCTCTGATTGAGGAAGAACGGGAAAAATGAAGGGAAACACTAAATAATACATCGAGATGAATTTGATTTCTTTGATTTATTCGCAATTTAATGTGCGCGGAGATTTTATTTCCAATAATTCCATTTACATTTTACGGATATCGCGAATTACATCTTACATGACGTAATATAGATTTGATCTAAAATAATCTTATTGTTAGTTTCCTTGCCTTTATTCTATACTTTTCATTGGTCAGAATTATTTTCCAACGTAATGTGTAACTATCAAAAAAGAAGCGTTAGGTTTATTTACTGTAAGTTCAAAGCTTTTGAGAATGTCTTGTTATATCCGGAAAATTGTACATGTAGGAAGAACTAAAGGAAGTGAAAAGAGCTATCAATATTTTTCTTTTATAATAACTTTGAAACGTTAGACAAGTAAATAAATTAGTCTCTTTTTTCTATTTTTGTTTTTTGTTTAAAAATTCTTCACTATATTTATAAACATGTTTATAATATGTTTATTCAATGTTTCCGCTTTTTCTTAATAAGGCGACTATTTGTGCTGCGTCAGCTAGAAAAAAGTTTACTTGGCTAGGTAAACGTAACTCTGTCGCGAGTCACGTGGGGTTTTCAATCGAATTAGAAGTATCGTAGTACATCGGTACCGATGGATAGGGAGCTTTAGGAAAGACGTCCCCGAGGGGGGGACCGGAAACTTGTAGGTGGAATTTACTGGAGTCCCGAAGGAAAGCACGACCTGCTCTTATAGTGTCGTTTCTCTCTCTCTCTCTCTCTTTCTTTCTCTCTTAGCTATTACTTCAGCCAATAAGAAATATTTATTGCACCTTTTCATTACGGTTACTATTAACAAACTGGACTTTTAAATATTATCAAATCCCGAGGATTTATTTATGTTATTTGAGAAAAAAAGAATTGTGTGTGAGAAGGAGATGATATGAAAAGTCACGGATTAAATACTCTGCCTACCAGGTACGCGCATGTACCAGAGGCGCGTGCTGCAAGTCGCTCTTTTTATGACTTCGAAATACGGACTAATAAAGGATGCTATAATATTTTTTCCTGTGAGCAATGCGTTGGTCTCGTTGGTCTTATTTTATCGTTGGTATTATTTTCGGATCAATTAAGAAATTTATTCCCTGGACCACGCGCAATCTCTAAAGCAAGTTGAAGACGAAATCGAAATCTTTAACTTATAAGTAGATCTACCCGAGTGATATACTCTGATTTCTTTCAAATTTAACAAATGTGAAACTATGAAAAATATTTCACTTATGTCTTTTTTTTGCTCAGCGATTTTAAGAGCAATTACCTCTTCAATTTTCACTCTCATGTTATATAGCAATAATATATGAAAAATAAAATATACAGGATAAAGGAATTTTTTGATCGCTAATTACAAATAAAATTAAAATTATATGCAAAATTATTCACTTAAATAAAAAAAATGTTTAAACTAATTAGTAAAAAAATTGAAAAATACAGTATAGCGACATATGTATTATAAAGTAATGCGGATAAACGATTTTAAATATGGCATAAAATTTGTAAAATGAATTATTTTAAACTATTTGAACGATTTAAACGAATCAGTAAAATGGCTGAAAAAAATTAAAGTATTTTGTATCGATTGATGATTGTTATTGTACACTCGGCTTTTTGCTTGCTTCTTATCCCAGGAAATTATTGTAGGACCGATGAAATTAACGGCGTCGATTGAGATTTGAACTTTGAAGGATTCTGCGTTCTCCCTCTTAGCACTTGGCATACTAACCCCCACAAGTGCTCCGCTACTCTCGTAATTATTCTGCTTGTCTAAAAATATTTCTAATTAATTTTACGGTTTTTTAATATTTTTCTACATTATTCCGTCAAACTTTCGCAAAACGAAGAGATTATGAAGTCCACAGGATGATAGAAATAATAATAAAGTTTCCGTTGCAACTTCCTCTATGTTTTAATCGATTATTGACGACCGAATGTTTATGGAATCCACAAGAATGTTTGTATGATGTCTCTATTGTGGTCGTGTATATTTTTCGATAACGAGAAATAGCGGAAAGAGGAGAGTATTGATATTTGTGTGTGCAATTAATGTGCGAATCGTTCGTTAATCCTCATTAGAATATTATTCGATACGCTTTGAATTAACACACATGCATCCACGTCGATATACGATAGTAGTTATTATTATCGTTTATCAGAATATCGCGCGATTGACGCAAAATATCGAAATAGCCAAACAGTAACAACCGATGATAATTTAAGCAAGTTTCGACGGTAAGTTCATTAGTCTTCGTCAAAACGTGGTCTAATTACTTTCGAAATGTATTCCCGCAAACTCGTTTGTCAGTTTGCTATCGTCCTGTATATAACAGACTATATTGAATTGCGATGTTATATCAATATAGTGAGATTAATATGCTATCAAAATCAATAATCTACATTATTTGCAATCTATTATTGTTTACTATATTTTTTTTCTAAAATATAGTGTAAATAAACCTAAAAGTGCAAATAAATTTCTACAGCAATATTTTCAAAATTTCCAAGCAGATATATTCAATTTATCATACAATCATTATATTTGCACTTATTTTATTTTATAATCGTTCATGATTATAAAATATATCATATCAACATATTGTATAAAAATTATACTATATATTATATCATTCTTATTTGACGAATTTTATGTATATATTACAACAAATTTATTGTCGTGTACAATAAAATTTGTCGAAATACTATGTTGTCTTACGATAAACATGGTTTTCAGGGTAAATTTTAAAATAAAATTCTCTCCTTGTAGTGTTGTAAATTCGTGTTATACGTAATTTGTAACAGCATATATTACAATACTAATAACAGAACAACTTCCACTTTCTCACCCAAATTGCGAATGGTGTAATCTCATGGCAGTTAGTTCATATAGTATACAAGATTTATTCTTCATATACATATGCGATACCGCGGTCGGAAGCGGCGGTCATTGTCATTCACCGTGCCGCGTGTAATATCCGAGACGTAAGACCCCGGAATAACCATAACGATGTAGCTTCGCCCTGCGTAGAACAGATTCGATCCCAATAACGTGAAGCGGCTCCTGCGAGCGAGCAACTCCGGCGGCGGCCGCGCGCGATTTCGCTCATTCCGTAGGTAGTCACGTTTCGCGAAACGTGCGCGGCATCGGGTGTAACCAGGCCGGTCGACGTCGATAAATTTCTGGCGAAATAACATCGCGCGCGCTGTAAGGCCGGATTATACAATATCGACGTTGAATTCGTCGGGATGGATTATCCGCGAACGGGGGATTCGCGGCTCCCGATCGGAGCGCAGCCGGAATTTCGGACTCTCGCGCGAAGCTTATCGGCTTTGTCTTTTATTCGCCGGAAAGTCGAACTTACTATTTTAGGTCTTGAAGTGTCTTGCAATAGAATAAGATATTATATATTTGGATTGTTATTTTTAATTAACTATTATATTGCAAAATGACGTGAAAACCTTTTCGACGTATCACTTTTATCAAAATCGATTAAATTCTTTTTATCTGAAAAAAAAAGTAAGATGTTTGATAGATCCTTCATGTTTCTGGGTTGTCCATTTTTGCACTTTGCGTACATTTTTGTAATTCACGAATTGAAAACGATTTGATTATACGTCTTACTAGAACACGCGCGTCAATAATTCCTTTTTAGAATGATTGATCAAATAGAAAATAGTTGATCGAGAATTAATTTGTCTTTTCTTAATGTCGGCTATCGCAGTTAGAAATATGTAATTCTCTAATATTGTCAGGCTCTGTCAAATAGAATAGAAATCTTACATCTGAATTCTGGTAACTAAAAATGCTTCAATGTGCTAAAAATAAAGTTTGGATATTGAGAAGAATTTTAAAAATGTCAGATGTATCTTTAGATATTATGGATTTTTAAGAAAATGTAATTCTATAATTGTTTTGAGTAACATATATATTTCAATAAAGTTCTTATAAAACATAAATAAATCAAAATCGTCGCTTGTGATATATATTCTTCTCACTCTTCTACATATTTGATAATATATTTAAATAAATATATAAATTCTAAAATGAGTTAATTCATATCGTGAATTATATTTATGTATAGTAAAGTTTAAAAAAGTTACCCATTTAAGGATATAAAAAGGTGATAAGAAACAGCCATTTTTATTTTACAACCGTTTTTATCATAATCACTTATTATTTCAATGCATTTTTTAAAACAATGAATTAATTTTATTTTGAATTTGTGTTTTTAAAACATGATTAAGATATGATTTAACATTGCGAAGATCATTTTTTATTACAAATAATTTTTTTCACGCAAATCAAATTTTGAAAATAAAAAATAATCACTAAATAATTACTTCGATTTTGAAAATTGAAGTCTGATTTGCAGGAAAAGAAAGTATCAATATCGAAGAAATAATCTTCTCAATTAAATCACTTTAAGAATAAAAATTCTGAATATTCTTTTAGTAACAAAAATTAATTCAGCGTTCTAAAAAATGTATTGAAATAAAAAATGATTATATTAATTAATAAAAAAAATTTATTCAAAAAGTATCTTTAAATAAAGAATAATAATATTGAATAATAAAACTGATTGTTTCATTTTATTATCTTTTTTTATATTTTGTGGCCGAAAATTTTTAAACTTTACAGTTTGCTAACGCGAAACAGAATGAAAATTTTGGATTTCATATAAAGCGTTTTTATCTTTTTTTTCATACGGTTCAATAGCATCAACGGGATTTATATACGTTCCGCTTTCTGGAAAATCTCACCGTTACTTCCACAGTCACCCATTTTCCACTTCCTGGAAAATCTGGATGTGGCGGCGATGGAGGAAAGAATTAGCGGGACATTTGGGGGATGTGGATAGAGACGAAGGTGGGAAGTCAGCGAGTGAGAGCTAGATAAACTAGTGGCGTACGTGCCCGGAAAGTAGAGCGTCAACTGTTGAATAGATGGCCCAGGGACGAAGAGCACGGTCGCCTAATTCAATTCGTTCAACAGACTACTTTCGGAGAAATGTTCTTTTTTCGTCCGATCCGTCTTGTTGTTTCCACGCGGTCGTTCCGGCTTTTCGACACCGCCACTCCTTTTGCATCGCGGAGAAGCTACATCACCAGCCCGACGATTCCATTCCACGCCGGTCTCCCTCCGTCGAGAGACCGGCACCCAATGGCGTAGAAAGAAAACGTTAGATCGCGCGCATTTCTTATCGAGAGTGGCTCGAATCGATTCAGAGATACGAAATAAAAAGTTTCTTTATCTCTCCGATTTCTTTGGCGCCGCAAGTTTTACCGCGTCCGGATGACAGCTCGATAGCGGGCATCGAGTTATCTACCAGGAAAAACGGTTGTAGGTGTCTCCGATAAATTTTATTATATAAAACTCTGAAAATCACGTTGATGAAAAAATTGCGGGACTTGAAACGCGACGTAAATTTTTTCACCGCCGGTTAAAATATTTGATTTTTCTTTGAATTGAAATCTTTTATCTTTCATCGAAATTTTAAAATATCTATGACGCGGCGAGCGATGAAGTTACAAATCGAATTTATCTTTTTAATGCTCCCTTCGTCAGATGGAATATTTACAACGAAAAGGGATCATACGAGGATTAATGCAGCCTTGTATTTGCTTCGTTCGTGCCACCGAAATAATAACTATCAATTATCACAAACGCGTCGGGGGCGCCAGCGATGACGCGCGCGCGTGTTCGCGCAAAGTGATGCGACATATGCGCGAGTAGTTATTGCAACAAACTACTCTCATTTTCCGCACGCGGCAGACATGCGCCGCGCTTTTCCGCGGCTTGTCATCCATTAACCAGGTTCCCAGATTGATCGATCAATGCCACGTGACGCGGAAGATAATCGCGACCGCGCCTGACGTCCCACTCTGATCGCAAATCGCTTTTCCCATCTTTTAATATCGTCGGCGCGCCTCTAACGCGGGATTTACTGCCGCGCGTATCTCGCACGGGAACCCGTAAAAATGCCGAGGTGGCGCGTTGATTACCGGCGCCCAACGTAGATTCGCAAGAAATCCTTTTATGCGATTTTTTTTCTCTCCTATGTCATCCAGGAAGCCGCGCGTAACGAAGCGTAGAAACGACGTGAACTCGGGATAACTCCCGCGAGTTATCCCGAGCCTATCGGGAATTAATTGTCCTATGAATCACGCATCGTATCATGCGGTGGACAGTTTTTATGTGCATGTTTAGCATTGATAACGGCGACGCCGTACACCTATATGCCCGCGCTCGCTGACTTCCTATCTACCGCGTGTTATGTTGATTTATGTTCACGATGCTGCCCAGCTGGCCATCGCCGCGATTCACCCTGTGCGCATCAGCGTTTGATCGTCCCTCCGCCACGTGAATTTATCGATCGACAGCGCTGAGGAATCAGAAAGGAGATACATGTATTTTTACGGCGATTCGATCGATTCGGCCTTTTCGTTTCTTTGACAAATATATACGCTCGTATTTAACTGAGCGTAAAGTCATGCTGGAAAGATGTGTTCTTCGATGCGTTCGTTACTTGGCGACTTTACGAATATTATGTTAGGGATCAGAGAAATTTTGCCAAGTGAACGAATCGCGTGTCCTTTATTTTTTCAATATTTTAACACAAATTTGATATTTAATAATACGAAATACTTTGATTATAAAATATAGATGTGAAATAACGAAAGTTCAGAGACGGAATGAAAGCTAGAAACTTTGCAGGTTTGTTTAACGGGAAACGTTTAACGATTTATTTTCTATTTGCCTTTTCTATAGCAGGCAGAGAATTGGACGGTGATTCCAGAGGATACAGAAGCGCCGAGGAGCAGGCGCGCGAATTGACGCGGAGCATTCGCCGCGAAGTGAATAAACTTTCCGAGCAGTGGAACGCTTTAATCGAACGTAGCGATGCGTGGAAGCGGAAACTCGACGACACCGCTAACGTGAGTACCTTTACTCCATTCTTACTTACACAGAAAGCCGCTTACCCCCGAAGTGTATTCCCTGATATGAATACCAATCTTTTGCTTTTTGCGGAAATAAATCCCCTGGTCCTCGTACCAGCTGTATACAGATCGAAAAGCTTCAAGGAGCGACACTTGGAATTTTTAACGAGCGAGAGATTATTTTTCGCTCGTGCGGCGCGGAGAAGCAAAACCGTGTAAACTGCAAAATTACGCGCATGATTATGCACGGACTTTAGAATCTACTAAATTTAAAAAAACTGCATGATTAATGACCTTAGAATTACTGAAATAAAAAGAAGCAGCCGCGGTTATCGATGAAGCGATTGTTTGTTACGTGTTTGCGTAACACTTTTAAGGCAAAGAGAAATTGTTGATCGAGCGAAGATTAATTGATGTACGATGAACTTCGCTACGTGATTTTCATACAATAGAACAGGTAGGCAAGTAATTTTTAGAGAAAGAGAGATGAAATTTTTAATATTCACATAAGGAAGGGGGAGGGGGGAACTAGATGCGAACATTGATACGAAATTCATGATTTATGATCTCGATGGGCAGATAAGAAAGATGATGTTTGCGGACGGGTTACGAGTTTCGCAAGAATTAATTGATATTTTGTTGCTGGGCGTAATATGCAAACTTAAATTAAGCGCGAAACTTAAAGTTTCCTTGCGGCGGCGAGCGAATGCGAAAACTTTGATTTATATCCCCCCCGCTGTATGCCGCGATATTATGATAGATCGAAAGAGACAGATAAGTCCATATAATATTAAATGCTTATCGAAAGTTCGGAATTAGCCCTTATGTGACACAAAAGAAACTTAAACGAGAATTCTTTTATCTTTAATGAATATTTTCTTGTAAGGAAAGTTCAAGTAATTTACTTCGTTTACCGTGAAAAAATGCAAAAGCAAATATAAAATGATGTAAATTTGTCACATTTTTTAAATATTGAATTACAATCAACAGAAAAAATTGGATTAATTTTTTTATACAGTTGTAAAACTTAAACTTAATAAAAAATATTATATCTGTTGCCGTATATATCTTTTTCATATAGTCTTTTTCACAAAAATTCAGATTTTTACACGGAGAGATTTTTTTTAAATTTACCCTGTAAATCATGTTAATTGTGGGACAATATAGTATTTAGGCAAATTTTACTGTGCACTACAATAAGATTTTACAGTAAAATTGATTGTAATGCGCAGTAAAATTTGCCTAATACTATATTATTCCACAATTAAGATGATTTGCAGGGTAAATTTGAAAAAAAATTCTCTCCGTGTATAATTAAATTTCATATAAATGGAAGATATCCACTCTCTCCTTTCTTTTATTCCGCTTCTGTCGATATCGATATGACGTAACTGAACATACAATATGATGACCGCGAGACGGAGTATTTGGCCTTTAACAAGAATTTTACAAGAGACCAGTGACGACAGCGTTACGAGGCTCAATTTTTCCTTCGTATTGCTTTATGATTGCCATTGCAATTTTCTCTATGAGAGGTTCCATTTGTCGGAACGACTTTGCGCCCTGGAGGAAGCAACCGGACCGTTTATTGGCGAGCACTGAGAAAAGACGTTCGGAAACGAGCTGCCTCGTAGTGAAGACGATCCTCAGATGCGTACCCGGCCAATCGACGCTCGTGTCGCGTCTAATGCCACCGAAATCTCGCGCTCACGTCTTTTTCGATATCGGAAATAGCTCCCATTTCCGGTGGACGTCCATTTAATCGGGGGGGGGGGGGGTTCAACTTTGTATCGCGCGTGTGTCAATTTGTGTTTGATAAAGCACGTAATACAACTATCTCATGGAAGTTGCATCTCCCCGGTATTATTGGGAAACGTGGAGACTCTTCAACTAATAACATCTCGTTTTACAAAAGAACGTCGCTATACTGATATACAAGTTTCCTCGAGAAATCTCGACTTTATTTCAAATCGGAACGCTGATAACCTTCCAGTTGCAAGTGGTTGGAAATAAGCCCTTCCATAAACTAAGCCCCTCTAATTAAATAAGAAAATCTTATTATCTATTTATTCTATCAAAATCTCTGTAAGCTTTATTCCTTTATGTGATATTAATTAGGCGCGTAAGATATTCAGTAACGAACAAATTAAATTTTGTTTTACTGCTAGCAGTAGGCGTATATCCTACGGAAGAAAAAAAGAATGATAGTCAAAGAGTGCAGAAACGCTATTTAGTGTCGAAAATTCAGGAGCCACGCGAAAAGACGCGATCAAATATTCAGCGAGGAAAATCCGTCGAGCGACTTCATCAAAGAATGCGCTCCTCGAGTTTAATGCAAACCTTACGAAGCGCCGGCTCGTGTATACGTCCTCGAGCGAAAAGAGCTTCGCTCTGCAGCAGTAGGTTCCTCTCCGGAGAAACCGTTTATAAGCATCGCCGAGCGAGAAGGTGAGATCTCGTCTCTCCGCCACGCTGCTCCTAATCCGGGAAGGTCGAGAATTTATTATCGGGCGACACACAGCGCGACGAGTGTATTCGCGATGCATCGATAATCGTGTTCGATTCATCGCTCTTGGGTGCCCAGGTGCGGGCGGTCGATCGGCGGTGGATCGGAGAGGCGTAAATCGCGCTTTCACGACCCTCGCGCGCGCTTGTCGAGGTTTAATGCATCCTTTCGTGGGCGGAATCGCGTCGGTCTCTCCCCGCGCAATCCCTCGTCCTGTACTCCTCTCTCTTCCCCCCCCCTCCTCCCATCGTCGCATCTCGTTTTCTTCTCTTTCGCGGCGGCATCACACCCTCGGTCTCATAAGCGGTTTTACGATTTGCATCCCGCTCGCGTGAGAGGCCCGATACTCTCGAGCGCGGCTGAATATTCCACGATTGCGCTCGAGAACGCCGTGCGAAAATGAACTCTGCGGTGGCATGCACCATCTCCGAGAAGACGGTGTATCATATTTCCGGAATCTTTTTTTTTCACAAGCGGGATTATCGACATGCTTTAGCTTTCTTTCGATCTTTATTTCGTTTGTGCAGAATTAACACACGTGTTTGAGACATATTGGCGAGCGATATTGTTTCAACAAGTATTTTGCATAAATTTTTTTATGAAAAATTCTGGCTAGAATTATTCAGAATTATTTAATTTAACTGCAATTTTTTTCAACTAAAATGGAACCTTGATCCGCACCTCGATTTTATCTATGAATAAAAAGACATAAATATTAGTAATTTTTTTTATTAACAATAATATTGATTTTTCAGGCTTCTAAATTTTTCTTTATTGTTTTTCTTTTTCTTTATTTGTTCTTGGAACATTTGCCTTAGAATGTTAGCAAACGTTTTATCGAGGGATCTCTCTAACGTTGACGTACGAAATATTCTCAAATGAGATGCGATTCCGCTGCAGTTTGATTCTCGAACGGAGCGCGACGCGCACGCATACCAATCGGATGGAATTCACGATACGTCTACGCAATATCGTCTGCTTCGATACGTCGTCTACGTGGCAGCACTCCGAACGCATAACTGCGAAGCGAGTAACTTGCGTGTATCGACAACATAGAATAATATGATGACGCCGCAGATCTTTGGGTCCTCATTTATTCGATTGTTCTTCACACATGGTGGTTTAATCACACTCGCGGGAAGAATCTTCCGTCAGTTCGAAATAAAACCATGACAGACAATTGACAACGGAAACGCGCGGGAGGTACGCTAATTAAAAACTTTTATTGGGTATCGTCAAGAGTGTTGTAATTAAACTGTAACGGACGACTAAACGATACGGCAGTACAAATTGTAAGGTATTAATTGACTTTACGCAACGTTAATAACCATTAATTTGCATTTATGAGTCAATTACTTTGCCGAGAGATATCTTTCAAGTACTCTGAATATTCCCCAGAAATTGTATACAGTCTCTTGGTAGCGAATATTATTAATACTGCTGTTGACATTGATAATTAAAATGATTTTGCCGCATTAGTATTTATTCATCTAGAAAAAACTTTATTCAAAAGAATTTCATTTGAGACTTTTAATTCGTTAAATCTTAAATTCGAAAAGGTACGACATAAAATATCTATCTATTTAATATTTATTAAGAAAAAATAATTTCTTTCATAAATTCTGGAACCGACGAATCAGAATTTGAAAAAACACACGAGTTTTAGAAACCTCTATACGCGCATCAAGAAATTATCTAAATAATAATTACAATAGAAATTTTCATATTTTATGTTGCATTTGGATGTTCAATCATATCAAACCTAATTCGGGATTTAATGACTTCAACGAAGAAGATAATTTCTTTTTAATAAATCCTGATGTAAAGTCAACTCAGACTCGTGGAATCAATTTTAATATAATTGAAATGCTCCATCGACTATAAGCGGCTTACGCTTTTCAGAATAGTTAATTGTGCATGAATAGTTAATTCATTATTATAATACCAATATTTGATTAAATAATTTACTAACTTTGAAAATAATTTGCTATGAAATTTGTACCGCAAAGCTTTAACATTTGAAAAGCTTCCAGACTTCACTTTATTTCATTTAATTGCATGCAAAACCCATTCGTTATACTTAATTATATGATGAAGTAATTCTCGGAGTTAAAAATAAAATTGACAATTTTTTATTTAATTTAAACATACCGGTTAAGCACCAATAAATTTATCACGACCAGTATGACCGTCTCTCTCATAAAATTGGAATTTCATGGCCCTTATATCAATTTGCATAATTTAATGGAACATTATATGATATATCCTAGCCATTCAGTACGTGTATGTTAATTTAATCACTTCAGAAATACAAGACCTCAGAAATTTATCTTGTTGCAAGTTGTATATGAACGCGCTTGTCGAGGGGATCCCCGATTGCTCTCAGTAACTAGTAAGGCTTAATTGCAAGATGTATATTCATTAATACTTCTATTTTTGCTCGTTAAAGCGAGTTTGAATAACTACCAACCAGCACCATTCGATCTGCGCGCGAGCCGCGTTAATAAAATCATCACGTTTGGGTGAATAAGCTTCTCGAAGACTCGACGACGAGGTTCTTTTCCCTACGCTCAAGGTGTTTCTACAATGTCGGCGACCGGCATTGATAATTGGCGCACGTTTATCGCTCGAAAGCGAACGGACCGATCGGCTGACGAAAGCCTCGATTAAGTGGAGAAAAATGCATGCGGTCGTAGTCGTCGATTAAAAAGTGCATCGTGTTAACGGTTATGTGACCGATATGATGCACCCGGAAGATCAGAAGTTTTCGTGAATCAGGAGAGTTCGCGACACGAATGCATAATTCATGAGCGAAACACAATTTAACTTTTAAATTCCACGTTCTCGCTCGGTCCCTTCCCTCCTTCCTCCCTTCTCCCTGGCCTGCTCTTCGTCGCGCTTTAATTATCGGCTATCTGGTAATTACGGGCGACACCTTCTTTTTGGTCGGGCCGATATCCGCCCGGAATTCGCCGCGGTCTTATATTAATTTGAGTTCCTATCTATCGGCTCTCCGTGCATCCGAATCGCCCAAAATCGTCCCTAGCAAATGCAAACGAGATGAAGCGAAATGTTTTTTCGAATAATTCCATCCTCCTTTCATCGAAAAATTGATACGGGAACGATCGATATTTAGTCGCACGAATGACCGTTCTTGTGATTTTACCAGAGCTTTGAATAAAAGTGTCATATACGCGCTCTACCTTAAAATTTTCATATCTTTTGAAATGAACATCGTTTAAACTTAAAAGACAAAATGAGTGTAATCAGGAAAACTGCATTTTTCCATTAAATTTTACAATGTAACAAGTTCTTACATAATAAGTTTCAGAAAATATGATAGAAAGACAGATTTCACAAACTAAAGATAAAAACATAAAAAAATACGAAATATAAATCTTGTTTTTAATTTTTTTTATTTTTGTCAAAGATCATACAGTCTTATTGTTGTCAAATTTTTTAAAATCAAATAGGAAATTAAATATTAATTTGCAGGAAAAGACTCGACAACCTTTTAGGACAGACGCGGGGAATTTGTTCTATATCGAGACAAGATGGTCGTGGCGTTTACCGCGAACACATGTATTTATTGTATTTCTTATGAATCTCCACATACGGTACGTCGCGAAAAGTTCTTTCAATGTAGATAAACGAAAAACTTAAAACATTATGAGTTCTGCTGGTTGTAATTTCTCAGCTGCTGCATGGCAACAAAACAAATATTGACATATATTAAAAAGTCTTTTCCTGGAGCTGATAGACGCCCATCATTTATTACGAGCAGAGAAGTTTTATCTCGAGAATGAAGCGAGGCAAAACATTCTTTTAAAGTACAGAACTGTTGGGAACTATTTTGTGTAAATAATTTGTGATGGCCATCTATCACGAAGAAGTTCTGAACAGTATTTACCAGACTCCTGAAAAACGAATGCTGACGTACGCCATAGGAACTTACAGTAATGAGCATTGTGTTAATTTTAACGAATTATGATATTGGAAAATTTCTACTCTCTACATTATAGTGTATCAGTATTATAAACATATTAATTATGTAAACTATTGTGTAAACTATTGTGTAAACTATTATAAGCATATACATAAACCCGTACATACAGGTGTGTATACAGATAAAACGGATTTAGATGTGAGCATTTGGGTATTATACAGTTATATCTATTAAAAATATCGTCAGTACATATCAGTCGTGTCTCGCTGCAACTGAAAAACTTGCATGTGGAAAATAAATACAGGAATAAATCTCATTTTCTCAGACGTTGACAGGTCAGACCGGAGCGGAGCGGCACCCTCCGGTGGGGAGGAGGGGGAATGGATGGTTGCAATCGCGAGATATCCCGGTTTAAGCTCGAAATTAAGCCGAACCGAGCAATCCGAGTCGTCCTACCGAGGAATTCTCCTCCGTAGTTAGGTATGCAAAGCAGGAAGCAAGGCAAGAGGGAGCCTGGCCAGGCCCAATCAGAGAATATAGCCAGCGGCAGTTGTATGCACGTGGAGGCGCATTCGCGCGCAAGCAGCACGGACATACACACACATACGGGACACACAGCGCAATGTCGTTGTGCGTCCACAGGCACGTAACACACTTATCCCAGCCGAGTCAAAATGAATGAACGAATGCACATATATATCCGGGTCAGCTGTGGAAACTCAAACATCGTCGTTTGAATTATAACCACGCCATCGGATTATCTTCCGAATCACTCCGGATAGCGCGTTCCATCGTCGAGAGATGGCACGGTACAATTTTCGTTCCGTTTAAAAAATATATACTCATCCGTGTGCGAGGCTTACAAAGTTGTCCTCTGTTTGTCAAACCGAAAATTCTGAGAATTGATACGCAGTATCGGAGGGTTATCTTCAAGTATTAGAACTAGATTAGATTAGATCGAGTCTATGACACGTCTCAGAAACCAACCACCGAATCCTGCACTCACGTATGTGTTATATGCGATCGAAAGTGAATCTGAGAGCGCCTTCTACGGTCACAGCTGGATTTTGATGCCTAATAAATTCTATATGAATTTTGAAATCTGTTATTCAGCCATTTAAACTGCGCGCACATTGCGCTGTGTGTCCCGTGTGTGCGTGTTTGTTCGCGGATGTAAATTCGTATGTGTGTATCCAAATCAATGTCGGATTTGCAACGCAATCAGCTGAAGTTGGTTTAGTGAGATTACAATTGATCTGCAATTTTTAATAATTCGATGCGATTAAGCTAGCATCTTAAAATAATAAGTTTACTACTCTTTTGACTATGTGTTCGAATATATTTGTCTCGACTGAATATATACTTTAACATCTCTATACAAATTTAATATTTTTATTCGTGTAAACTTTGAGAACCAAGAGAGATTCTCCATAGTACTAGCATTGTCTTGCCATGATATTAAATTCATTTTTTAGTCAGCAATAATTAGAATTAATCGCGTTATGTATAGAGTATAAAAAGATATATTATATTACATTTTCTGTAGCGAAGTAATAACACAACAATTTCCGGCCGATGTTAATGCGCTCGGCTACTCGCGTCGGTATTAATCCAGTTCCCAACAAGCGGGTACTTAATCAGCCAATTAGCGGTTACTCACTAATTAGTTAATTACAGGACAAATTTGTAGCAAACTGTAGTGCCGTAGAAATTGCTTGTGCACGCGTTGTATCTCTCAGAGAGGAAAAAAAAAATGATGGACCGACGGTCTGCGCTACCGCTAATGCCGGGCCGTGTATGTCATTATTTACCTCGTGTGTCATCTTAAGATATAGTGGTTTCGCTACTTCGCGCATGCACGAAGGTATATTAATGATCCCGAGATTACGTCATCCGATAATCCATCGGCGGAAGCGAGGCAGGAAAGAACATTTCCCATTGAGTATCTCAATCAATATCACTGATAATTCACATGAGCGTTCCGCGGTGCAATTTATCAATTGCTGCTAATAGCTTTATTGCCACGATACGCATGGCGCGTGTGGTGTGTATCTTTAACAACATGCAGGTAATAACAGGAACCGTTAAGAAATGATGGACGGTCTACGCACGGTGTTCATTATAGAATTGCCGATCGAGCATTAATAACTATGCTTAAGCGGACGGACTAACGGTGCCTCTTGATTTCCTTAATTCAAGATTATCGTAAAATATCATGCTTTGCAGAGATCCCATCAATGCTTAAGCGTTAGCAAATTAATGTAACGCGTGATAATGCATAAAAATGATACAGCAAAATAAAGATCTGCAGGATTAATCGAAAAAGAGAAAAGCCGAGGCCTAGCCTCATCGTGTCCACTTAATGCTAATCTACCGTCCACCGAATGCGTATATCGTTTATCGATTTCGATCAACGTGACGTGCTCGCCGCTCGTCGCGAGGGGAGACGAATTTGCATATCTAATCGCCGCCGGCTTATTACGCGCCACGACGCGACGCGTTGTTCGCTGTCGCGGAGAATTCACGGCGGAGGCAGCCCGAAGTTAATGCGAATTAAAAGTACGACCGGAAGCGACTGCTTACAGACGATGGTTACGCTCGCTCGCATCTCTTCGTCCTCAGGTTCAACGACGCGTCAAATTCCGCTCGCATCGGCGCGCCGCCGCGCCGCGGCGCGCGGCGCGACGCGAGTACGCGACGCGACGTCCAAATATACGCCGGTCTGCGCGTTTCAAGTTCAACGCACCCGCGCAATAACGCGGCGTGGCACGCCATACTTTCCATAGTATGTAAAATATACGGTACATTAAAATACTTGTACGTGCAATAAATTGCAATGCCGCGGTCCGTGCCGCTCGGATAAGATAATCGGATAAGACGCCCTTCGTCCTCTCCTCCACCATCAACTTCGAGCTCGGTTTAATTTGCTTGGGTTCCAAAAATTTTCGCGATTATCGTCGAAATACAATATCTATACGATGAGAATGATATCAATATGATATCAATATGATATCAATATGAGAAACAATTATATAATGTACTGAGTGAATTTTTTTATCTTCTGATCAATGATTTCATTTTTTACTGATCAGTTATAGATTTAAAGGCGGTGCTATCGGAAGAAGAATTATGATTTTTTACAAGTGAGAGATCTAATCTGAAAGAAGAATGAAAGCAAGAGAAAAAGTTATTTTTTGAAAAGACTAAAAATTAAAAATTTACTGAGCCATTTAACGTGTCCATTTCCACCATTTTGAATAGATAAAGTTGCGATAAATAAAATATCAATTTTTGAATGTACTTTCATCAAAATTTTACAAAATTTCTGTATAACGATATTACAGTACTCATGAAAAATTTATATAAATATATATATAAACTGATATAACAGAATCATATAAAGATATCTCTAAATATGCGTTCTAAAATTTAAATCAAGGCAATGTGGATTTCGCAAGTTAATGTAAGAGTCGATTGAGAGATTTAAAAATGGGAAAAGAGCGCAAAATGAACGGTCGGTTGATCGCGAAAATCTGGGCGGAAACCGCGGCAACACGGCGCGGCGGCTCCGTGGATGCTGTAATATCGTATTGTAATGTTGCGTGCTCTCCCGCTCTCTTGCATTAAACATGAGCTATATATCGGCATTGTGTTCTATACATAGACCCGGGCTAAATTTACATTATGTTTATGTGGCTAGTAATTGAACAGGACGTGTCACACAGAGTTGACATGCGAGAGCGCGGCTGCGCGCGGCGAGGTCCCCGTGAGATTCGAGAACAAGGCCTCGTCCTCGTCGTCATCGTCATCGTTGTCGTCATCGTCGTCGTCATCGTCGTCGTTGTGCTATTAAACGATTCTATCCAAAATATTATGTGCAATCTTGGCACGCTTCATGGCAAAAATAGAATTATGTCTGTACACAACGAAAATCGTTCGAGCGGCAAGTATCAGAGAGAAGCAAAATGCGGCTTATTTAATTTACATAATTGCCTCTGAAACATCGATGATGTGATTTCTATTCGGTTTTAACCATGTAAACGTGTGGAAAAATTAATTACTGTAAAATTCAATTTATTTTTGAAACGCGAGGCGTTTCTTGTTTGTTTTTTTTTAACAAGTGCAAATCAAGCAAACATTGGTTTTTGATGTGCATTTTATTTATTAGCTTGTTAATCTTTGAACTTTTGATCAACGTTTGAACATATTTGGAATAAAAAAAGCTTTGATTTTATTCAAAAATATCCTGGTAAAATATTTTGTGTGTGTGTTTGTATCTATACAAACATTCGAAATGCGTTAAATTCGCACGTATCAAGAAAGATTGGAACTCGTAGAACGGGAAACTGGGAAAAAAATGTACCTTTAACTATTCAAGCCGTTTTTATCTCGTGTTTCAATCACTTCCGAAACTGTTGAATAAAACGCAACTCTTTGCTCATGCAAATGACCTATTCATCGTGTGATCTGTCGACTGGTCCCTGAACTAAATCTATGATCCGACCGCGTTTAAAATACACGGGAAAAATTCTACAAATTGCTATTATATGCCGCGAGTTGTTTGCGAAGTCAGAAGTTTGTAAGAAGCGAAGTTTTGCAAGAGTGTCGACTTTGCAAGTATAAAGGGATCATAATTCATACAGTACGGACAAATACATTAAGATACTTGCGAGACGTCTGAAGTATTATAATAAGTATTATAATAATGTAGTCCTACGAATCACAAAGTGGAGGTTAAGAAAACGTAATACATTGCGCTCTAATTGAAACCACTGTAATATTTATGAACAGAACATGAAGATCTTCCCTGATATTCGCGTCAGTGATTCAAATCAAAAGTTTACGGCGGGAAGTAGAAACTTTCATGCCTTGGCGTTGTCGAAAAGCAATAATTAATTATCAACGACAGAGGTTTGACATTGAAAACTGAAACAAAGCGGAAAGTAAAATAAATCGATAAACGGTACACCCTCGCCGCAATCGGGGCACGGGAAAAAAAATGCAAATCGTTGATTTACACGCTCCTTGTGCCCCTCGTGCAAGTTAGATGGGGTTTCATCCCAAACGCGGCCGTGTCTGTTTCAAAGATGAACCCGGATCTACAAGTTTACTCACGCCGCGCGCACGGCGTGTAATACTTCAAACTCGGGCTACATCACGTTTCTCCGCCGCTCTCATTTGTAAATGTTACCCATACATTCTATCACGCGCCGGTAATCGCGCCGGTTCGACGCGGCAGTCGCAGTTCGCGCCCGCGTATCGATTTATAATTACGCACGAGTGTCGCCGCGGCGTCCGGGCTACTTAGCGGACAATAAATTGCATTAATTGCCGGTGAAATAAATCGATCCTCTTAAACGATTACGCGTACCCGCGTATACTCGCTATGCGATATCCTCTCGTATATGTCGCCGGTATGCGGATAAAACGCGGAAAATGATGGGCGTTCATGAGCGCTTCTTCATTAGGGCTTATACGAACGTAAATGCGCGTAAGCATATACAAGGGAGATAAGCGAACGCGTAATAAATGAATATAACGGATTAGTTTCAGCGATGGATAAAGGACGATACGGCGCCGCTGTATGCACCGGTGTGTGTATATAAAATAAACTATGTGTGATAAATGAACAGTCGGTTAATATTAAACTTTAGCCGCGCGGCCGCTGAATCGTATTTATAATTGACGAGTCCGCGGCCGTTACTCACCGCTTATCCTTGCCCGGTTTATCCATGCGCACATGCACACGCGCGCGTATTCACGCGTATTTGCGCGTTACATAGCTCCCACGATAACGGGCGGATCAATAATATTTTTTTTTTTGCGTCGAAGCGATACGCAAAACGATGTTCGGCGAAAATGGTGCGAAAATAAACCGTTCCTCGCCGATCGGCGATACTGTGCCCGTGTTTAACACGACGTTAATTGAATTGCCCGCGATACGGCAATTAGTAGATAACAACCGTGCGTGTTGCTCAAGACGCGACTTCACGCGCCTGCCATCAAAATTTCGATAGACCATTTAATTGATTATCAATTAGCGCGGGAACACGCGTGCTACAACCGTGCCGCTTTAATTCCAAAATGATGAAGTGGATAACGCGCGTTCGCTTGACATTGATTGAAGCGTCGGCTAAGGAATTACAGACGGTACACGGATGTAATCCGGATGTTTATCACGGAAATAATGATTTATCAATTCAAAGGGCTTAATTAATATACAGTTTAAAAGAGAACAACGGTAACGTGATAAAGGAGAAAATGCTGAATCGACTCCGGATAACTACGTATCCGTGCTTACCGGTCAATCCGGCTCGTGTGATTCGTTCCCCGGCGGATTCGCCGCGATTTTCCAAGAGGGACCGAGCGGCAGCGGCGGCGGGATCGGCCGAGGGGTCCGTGAAGGGGCCCCGGCCCGCACGAGGGGGCCCTTCACGGCAGGCTTCCGCTTCGCTCTCGGCGGCGCGGGGCTCTCGCCGTTTGTTCCATTATTCCCGTCCTTTCCATCCTCTTCTCCCCACCCTTCCCCTCCGCATACGTTGCACCCTACGATTTCGTAGCGGTCGGGGCCTACCGATCCGCCGCGCATTCAGTCGGCGTTTCGCGCGAAGCGCAAATGCGCGCACGCATGCACGCACGCATACACGCGCGAGCGGATAAAAGGGGCCCCGGAGTAAGGATGTGACAGCTGCGAATCCCGCGCTTGCTCCTGGAGGCCCGTCGCGCGTCCGTACCGTCCGCCCTTCGCGCCGTGTGTGGGCGACCGGCAGCGAAGACAGAAAAAAAAGAGGAAAATAAAAGAGTAGAAAACGCGCGCGCGGAAGAGAAGTGTCGCGACTGGTGATTCGAGATATGAGAGAAATCGTGCGCGAAGCGTACCGGTGAGCACCGTGAGAGAGTTGAACGTCGCTGATCCTTATAAATCGGGTCTATCCTATTTCCGCGAGATCGATAAAGCGCGCGCACGCTGGCGAGTGGATATCATCGAGCGCGTTTCTCAGTGAAATCTGTTTCGTAGGCGGTTGAGAGCGAGCGATGTCATCGGTTGGCTACGTGCCGGATGGATGTTACATCTTAGCTGGTGATCGGATTATGGGGAAAAAAATAGGATGAAGAAAAATCGGAGGACTTTAAGCGAGATTTGGAGGAGTGCAGTGGTGGATTTGTGACGTCAGGAGGTTTCAAGCTTGTATCATCAAATTGCCTTTTGATCATCGAATTAGATAGTTGAACCCATTTTCACATTTTTCTATATTGCGAAAATAGATTCATTGAATATTTCTTTTACACAAAAATAAGAGAAATTTTATTATTTTTCGGGAAGGGTTGAATGAAATTTGAAATATTTCATTGTATAAACTCGCGTGTACATGTAAAATTCGCGCTAATTAGAGTGGTGATGAAAGGAGCGCTGTTCTACCGTGCACGAACGCGCAATGAATAAGCAGATGAAATTGGCCGAGGAAACGACCGGTTTCGATACGATGGTTCTCCGGTTTTTCTACCATCCCAATTCTTTCACTTGCCTCTCCTCTTCCGATATACATACCGTAGCACAAATCAAAGGCTCTTTTTGCTCCGCTCCGCTTTTTTAATACGCGCGAGAAGAAAGACCGCTTTTGTCAGAAGGGATTAAAATAGGACGTGTTAAGTTAGAGAAAGAGTTCCGATAAATCGAGCGTTTATGTGAAAAAAAAAATAAGAGACCTTTGCCGACGTAATCGTCAATCGATATTTAATCGATATTTAGTCGAAAATCACGGGAAACAGAGCGCTTAATTGAATCTTGGTGGCGAAACCACCGAGATCTTGCACTTAAGAAGTAATATCAAACTTACTATCAAGCTCGTTTGTTACCGAACATCCTGTACATACATATATCTAGCTACGTATTTCTATTAGTGATACATGAAAGTAGCAATTTATAGATCGTAATTTACGGGTACTTGGCGTTTAAAGCTGCGCTCAAGGATCCGGGGAAGTTTCAAGGCTTCGTGCGCTTAAGAGTTTCCTCCTTCTCTAAGGTACCACCTCCTTTGAGATATTTGTCGAACGTTCAAATGCACTCGACGAAATGGATCTCTTTGCAGGTCGTAAACGTTACCGTGGTCGCCATTCTTTTCTCAAGTTTGCTCATAGTACTTGAATTTCTCCTTAATGGAGAGGCACATGGCTATCTCTCTTGAAACATTAATAATCCGACATCGTCATTATCCAATTATCGCACGTGTGTCGGAATGATTTTCACGTAAAATCTTGATTTCTGGATTCCAAATAACTCAGACACTAAAAGACCGCTTTTTTTTTATTGGCGGAACTCTTTAAAAGAAGCGATCTAGTTAAAAGCTTTTGATGAGGCAGGACTTGGATATTTCTTTTATCCTATTTAAGATTTTTTTTTTAACTTAATGATAATAAAGTAAAGCAATTAAATACATAAAAGAGCATTATTTAATTTATAATCATGAGGCTAGTTTTACCTTCACAGAAATATTAAATTCCACCGTTGCACCATAGAAAGCTTTCAAATTTGACGTAAAATAATTATATATATTATATTTCGAATGATAAAATTTCCCCCTCCCCTCTCTCTCTCTCTCTTTCTCCCTTTTTCTCATGAGGGATATAATTTATCTTGCCGGGATATAAATCGCGCGCTGCGCAAAACAATGTCGCTCGGACCTCGCAATAAACAGGACGCCGTATCCCCGAGCGGACTTTAATGCATACGTAATTTAATCGCGCATCACCGGAGCCCCGAGGTCTGTGGAAAGGACAGTTTTCTGTTGTTTGCGATTTGCCCGTTGTTGTTGTTCTCGCGTGCAGTCGCGAGAAATCCAGTTTTCACAATAAACTCGCGTCACACATCCGTGCATCGCGTAGCGTCGCGTCACGTCGCGTCGCGTCGGCTGCTTCTTTCCCCTCGAGTAGCAACTTCTGCTGGATCGCTCTGGCCCATTTCCTTTTGTATACCGTCGACCCCGTTTTCTCTTTCATCTTCCTGGTAAGCGAATGACAAATTCAGAAACGGGCTCGGCTCCGTTTCGTCCACGGAGGAGAGAGAACTCTCGAGCGGGATCATCCCTCTTGCACCCTTGTCAGAAGCCTCGTCGAAAATGCACGCCGTGAATTCTCTCACGCGTCGCTGCGCGAGGGAAAACATGGGAGGATAAAAACGAAAATTCGCAATGGTTTACGTTACAAGTGAACGTTAACAGCTCTTTCGTCGTTGCGACAAGAGTGTGAACAGTATCGTTTTATCTCCGTGGAAAAAAAAACTATTGAGAAGGGAGAGATATTATTCTTTATAGGCTGGGTGGCCTGTTACATCGCCGGCATTCGTAATCGATCCGTTCCAGACGTGCGAATGTTTCCCCGCGACGCCTCACGCAAATTGCGAGTGTGCAGCGTGCCATTTTTAAAATTGTATTCGAATATCATCGAATATCAACGTTACATTTCATATATTCGGCGAATATTTTTATGAAATATTTATTTAACATACTTTTATACATTATTTGCGTTTTTGTTTTATTTTTATTAAAAGAACATCCTTATAATTTCCGAATGTGTCAATCGAGAGAATCTCCGATGGCACATTTTTATTTTTGCGTTTTACCGCATTTTATCGAATATTCCATATCGATCGTTAAGAATTGAAAGTTGCAATCGTAAAAATCAAGTATATCTGTTAACTTTCTCTCGAAATATAAAATGAAAATTGCCACTAGATCCGAGCTATTAAATAATTCTCAGTTCTCTTTTTCCGCGGCATGAAAGAATAAACAGAATCGCCATGAGTACCGGATGAAGCGTGAAAAAATAAACGGTTAAAGAGATTACGCTAGTCTCTTAACTCCACATGAAAAGCATTCCGTAGATCTTCCTTGTTAGAAATAATAGAGGTTTATATCTTCGTGAGTAGATTTTCTACAGAACACGGATATCCGAATAATATTGCAGATCTAAATTACATTTAGAAATATAACAGAATATAACATTTATAAATATAACAGAAATGCAACAGAAATTATACCGACAAAATTATTCAACACGATTATTTGTACTCTTGTAATGTTTGAATTAATTATATATCAGTAGATAAAGCTCTATACGCAAGATAAAACTAATAATAGACTTCAAAGTAAAGCGTGAATATGACTTCATATATGTGCATATAAATTTCTGCAAAATGTAAGGAAATTATTTCAGTGTGATTAGAATTTTTTTTTAAATTATTTTTTAATAATTAAAGCCTTTTTCTAAAAATATCTACAAAAGCGAAGACTTATAATATAGATATTTTTAACTTGATTTTGATGATCGTAATTTGTTTCGTATATTTCAAAACAAGAATGTCTCAAATAGCATGCCTCGGTCGTACATGGCTCTCGTGACCTTTGGAAAGTCAATCTCGCCATGATATTTATCGTTCGAGCACTCAAGCCTAAGCTGTTGGTCAAGCAAGTAGCCTCTTCAGAACGTATTCAACGCGACTAAATCTCCCCCCATGCGTCTCTTTGCGCGCTTACCACGAGGGAGCCACGGGAGCTGACAGCTGAATCGTTTGACCCATTTCCTCTTCGCCGTCGTTTCGCAATGCATCGCCAGCATAACGGCCTTTTGTGCACCTCGTATTGCTCCAACGTGTCCCACTTGCGACGCCGGAAATCGGCTGGACGCGGACATGCTTCCTTCCGTTTTCCGTTGCCGATCTCTCCAGCTGACTTATACGCGCGCCAAAGATTCCACGAGAACTCAGAATTTTCTTTTTCAGAAGGCACTCTGACCCCCTATAGAATCTTTCATGAAAAAGTGAGGATTACTATAGTGTTCAAAGAAATTTTTAAACATGTATAGATGTATGCTGTTAATTGATAATTACAAAGAATACTTTCTTGTCATGCAATAAATGATATATAAACAAAGTGAAGTTTCTTCTATAATTAATGAATATAAGATAATATTTATTCGAGCTAACGTTCGATATAAGTATCTTGTAGGCGTTGACCATCTCTGAAAGATATACATACCTTCGAGCGTGAAATTCTTGGCGTTTCAAACAAACGAATAAACACTTGAAAACCGTATTTTATACTAGTATATACGAAGCATTTTTTCCTTGTTTATATTTGTTTTGGTTATAGTCATAAGATAATCAACGCAACAGATAATCGAGCAATGAGTTTAGTTAAGGTATTCTTAAAATATTTTTAAATTTCGAACATGATACGTCAAATAGTGAACGAGAATTAAAAGATTCAAGACCATGTGTAAAATACAGAGCATATATCTTCGCGCGAATTTTTAACATACTCGATAATTATTGCAATCAAAGTGCATCACAATTAAAAATTTTTTTAGTATTTTCTAATACCAATTAGATTATTAATACTCTTTGCATTAAGATTGCCGCAGGATTAAGTAAGATTTATAGATGACTTCTTTTCGGCTTTCTGACCTCAGGCTTCTTCATGAAACGTCCTTCACAAAATGTTAAACTTGTTTTTTTCATTTACGTCAAATCGACGGCAACATGAGTAACGCGATTTCACGGCTCATCGGTCTCGTTAATTAAAAATGCGTCGCTGCAGGAAAATACTAAGGTGATCTCAACTTGAGATTTTCATACACGGTGCATTGAAGACAAGGTCTGTTAAATAATAACCCGCGAGATCCGCGTGGAAGGTGCGAATCCAAGTAAGGGAGGTTGTATTTCTTGGCGTATCTAGCCTGTGCTTACATTGGATTACACTGAATTGTATAACGTTACGGGGTGCACACGAGAATCCCGCGTCTGCATTGGTCCTCGTGTTTAGGCGAATTAACACGGTTGCCGCAGGGCAACGAGGATTCTCCATTACACACAGGGGGTCGAGGAAATTCCGTAAAACGGAGACGTGTTAATATTTGCGTGCATATACCGGATCACACGATTACGTTACTCTGCAAACAATCTCGTGAGTAATGACCGACATATCTTGATGCTCGCGGTAATCCCACTCCCCACATATCTCGAGAACATTGAAACACTCGGCTCATTCGTCACTTCAGTCCGGTTCGCTTTCGTTCCGGAGAGAATCTCGGAATCTCGAAGTCGGCTCGTTGAATCATTCGCCACCTTCAACTTTAAAAGAAAAGAACTAAATTTAAAGTTTACGTCGTCGTAAAATTCTCCTCTCGCCACTCACAGCTCCGAACACTCGATCGGTTAGCCTACAAAAATAGATGATCTTTCTGTGAGAGAAAAAAAAAGAGAAAAGCTATTCGCGCGCGAATATATATGGTATCTCGGATCGTTCTGAAGGAGACAATTCATGAACTCGGTGGTAAAATATTTTACTCTAATTTTCCTTTTCAGACCCGAATTCGCGGTACAGATCAAATCCTTAATAGTTTCGCTTACACCTTCTCGAGCACTTCCTCACACATACACGTATTATTTCTGGATACATTACTTGTGGATCAAGCATGCATAATCGAAGCATGACACAGACATATCTGTTATCGGAAAAATACGGGCAGTCGATACGACGGGGATAAATCATGCTCGTCTCGACTAATTATTCGGATTGCGTAGGTGGTGCGACCACACCTCGGAGATGCATAAGAATTGTGACTCGTGTCATTATGAATATGTTTCGCCGAGTCACTTATACCGCTGCCCAGCTCGGGTCTGCTGTATCCAGAGGCGGAACAGAGAGAGGAAGAGGATGGAGGAGTGAATCAGACGCGCGAGGAGAAACTCGCGAGGGAATAGGACGGAGGAAAGAGAGGAGAGCGAGATAGAAGTCATCGAAGAGGGGAGACGTCGACGAGATTTCGTCTTTCCCGTCTCTTTTTCTTCCCTCTTACGGCGTAAGCCAGTGCTATTTCTGGCTTCACTCTTTTTTTTTTTCCTTTTCTTCTCTCTCTCTCTCTCTCTCTCTCCCTCTCTTTTTTTTCTCTCTCCCTCCCTCTTTTTCCTTCTTTCTCTTTTTCTCTCTCACTGTTACCGTACACATATTTGCATATACATGCACGAGCTGATTCCATGGAATGCATTTTCCCAGGAAAGTGTAAACTTTTTCCAGTTCTCCGTGCGTCTGGTCCAACATTCCTGAAATTGTCTCAAGATCTTGTTGAACGATATATAAAAATGTAAGAACCTCTAGGTTAGAAGTTTTCTTTTTAACCAGATAACTTTTAGTTTGAAAAAAAACCATATTCATATTTTTAGCATTTTCTCCGAGACATATATTTATTGTAAGAAGATTCGGAAAATTTAAAGGCGTTTAAGAGTTTATACAAATAAGTTACATTTAAACATTTTACGAATAATATTGTTAAATATTGAAAAATAACGAAACTATAGCTGCTCTTTTGTACATTAAAAAATTTATCCTTTAGCAGCACGAATCATCCGCTTAAATCATGCTGCGCACATGGAGCTACCGAAATATGGCTTGCATGTGCATATAAAGGCTGATCGTTCCTCTTTTGCGCATACCAGCCGAGAGAGACAAAGGACTTGGCTGTTGGACCCCGACACTCTCCTTCTCTTTCCGTTTCGTCTCTCTCTTTCTGTCTCATTCCCGCCACACTCTCCGTCTCTTCTCCTCGAGTATTCCACGAAGACTCGCATACTAACCCCGCCGTTGTTGGAATCTTAATTACGTTACAGTCCATTCATGGCAGCTGATGTCCCGACATCGTCATCACGTCTAGTCGCGACGTATCGACCGATTATTCGCGACAGAGTGTCGCAATGTCTCTTTTAAAAGCAACCTTGGAATAAAAATGAATGGAGTTACGAAACAGATTATGATCTTGTCTGGGAAACAGCGGGGAAAGTTGGCGAAAATAATGCGATTAAAATATGTAGATACATCGTGAAAACATAGATATACGTTTTTTATTTTTATTGCATCGTAATCTTGCAAGATTTTATTTTCCCGACATTCGGTTGGTGTGTCAACTGTCAACTATAAATTATCGACATTCTCTGCAATTCCTCGGGAAAGAATTGAGGAAATATTCGCGTCTCTGCAACACACATTGCGACGAATGCGATCCGCCTTTGTCTGAATTTCACTGAAAGGCGCGTTGCAGACTGCCCGGATTATACGTTCTTCTTTTCCGAGCGAAGCCCCATCAAACGAGAGTTCCCTCGTCGAAACGACAACGTATATACATCGTGATCCTTCGAGACGTTTCTGCTCCGATATCCGATTAAACGTCACTTGTCGTTAAAAAGGGCTTTAGATGCTCTCAATCCTGTCGATGTACGTAGGTACAAGTCTGCAACGCATCAATAAATCGAAACAAAGACCGGTTTTGATCTATTAAATTTTACTCAAAATAATATTGATGAGAGAGAGAGAGAAAGATTTTCACATCTTTAGTTGAATGTGACATATTTACACAATACTTTTCCATAAAAGCGTCATTTTTTGTTAAGATTTTTTTTCATCGAACAATGAAGTCCAACGTGCGAGAGGTAAACCAAAACGAATGAAAATCTAACGGAACGACAAAGGGAACAATCAAGTAAAGAATAGCAAGGTCTGGAAGTATGGGTTAAAAAGAAATCGTTTATACTCACGTCATCATTTTGTCAGCGTTTCTTGCTCGTGCGTAGTTATTTTTCGGCTATTTTCCAGTCTCCCGTTCATGCGACATTAAATTTTGATGGCGCATAACGGCACGATGATTGCATCGTAGAGCCGTTAACAAGAGCAAGCCTCGCTTCTTTTCGAGAGCGCCGGCGATTTTTACTGAAAAACATCGCGTCTTGCGTGTTTTTGTTGTCGATGCCTCTTTCACAAATCACACACGTACCAACCCGTAACGTGTACACGCGTACACACGCGGAAACGAACCAAATCCAGGATAACGGGGAAATGTCAGGGATTTAAATGGAATTGAATGAAAAGTCAAATGGTTTTCTCCCATGTCTGTTCCTCGGACGATAAACCCGTATCGTGGATCCGCTTCCACAGTCGGTTGCATCCTGCCGTAGATGTACCGATAACTCTCGCCTCTCCTCGATGCTTTTCCTCGTAGATGCGGTCAAGACCCCCCTCAACAAATGGTCGTTATCTTCATCGTTATACGACGACACGGACTGACCCACGGTCTTCACCATTAACATTCTTGTCTTTTGATAAAACCCTGTGATTTGGAGATATGTCATCCAAAGGGTCTTAAATCAACTTTGCTCCTCACACATTTCTAGACTATTCATCGCTTCGAATTACCCTTCTGCCGATAGTTTAATTGAAATTTTATTGCTTTCATTTTTTCGTTTTTTTGCTTAAAGATATATGTAGGTGAAATGTTAATTTTGACGTACCTCTCGGAGTAATTATGTAGGCCGGTAATCATTTGTGAAAGAGTTGCGCATTGAATGAGAGAATTATATCAAAATGAACTTGTTAAAGTTAAATTTTAAAATGCAATTAATTTAAATGGAATATAAAGAGAATGATACAATATTTATTTTGACAAACTTTGAATACATTTGGATTATGCTCTCTTTAAAATAAATGAGTGTGTACATGAGCAATGTGATAAGTTATTTGCGACTTTATGATACCCTGGATATCACGATTTAATGTAATATGCGTATAATATCACCACGTAATTCCACACTGTATTATCATCCTTGCGACGAGAACGGCGCATATGCGAGCAATTATATTCTACCCATTTAATTAATTATAGATGCGCACAGCGCCAAGGTATAATACAGTCTCAGAATTTCGCAAAAGCATTTGACGCTGCAATACGAGAATAATAAGGTAAACAACCGGCATGGAACAATTAGTAAGCGTAACGCGGCAAGGCGAAATTTCAAATTAAATAAGAGAGACATAAAGTTGAGGCCGTATTATTTCGTCGCTTTTTCTACCATTATCATCGTATTGATCGCTCGTCTTCACTTGCCCTTGTCTTTACAATTTCATTGACCGGCGACCACAATTTATTGCCTGGTCACCATCCGGTCCATCATGTACCGTTCAAAAACGATTGGATTAAGTTTTATCGGGTTAAAGTGCCTCGTTTACGTCCACAAGTGGCTCTTCTGCTAATCTCAATTCTGAGTCACCGCTAACACAATTGCCTTAGCAAGCTGACAGCGTACGTCGATGAAGACTTACGTTCGTCATGTTGTGCAATTAGCCGGCTCTAATTGAGGCGTGGTTAATCATGATCGATGGCAAGGCACTTATCCTCTATATCTACTCAGTACGCAGCTTTAACCATCGCTTCCGTCATTTTCTTTACGCATTAGACGAAGAACGTGCCCGAGAGGGCTGCTTCGTATGCATTTAAGTTATCTCGCAATTCAATTAACCAATTTAGATAAAACTCCCACAGAAGATAAATTTTCTCGCAGCAATTATCTTTGAGAAAAAAAGATTTCTGATGATGAGATCTTGTATGAAAATATTTGAAATATAAAATATGCCATTTTTAAATCATCGAAAAAAAAATATTCCATATACAGGATGTCCCAAGATTTTTATATTTACGTTCATCTGTGAATTCTTCGGCATAATGCTGTCGATATATCGATCATGTTGTGATCGATACATCGACAGCATTATGAATGATGAAAGCGAAGAAATTATCGCCGTCGGGAGAGGCTCGTACACGTAAAGTTAAACGCACTGAAACTTCGCCTTTGGTTCTTTGCATTTTTAGTCGCCGTATATGGGAGCTTCCGCGCACTCTCGTTGCCCACTCGAAAGCTCTTTTATCGCGATGCAAGGTGCACCGTTTGCACGATGCGGCGTCGGACGTTTTATCGTCTCGCGTCCGTATTCATCGCGCGTAAAGTCACGTATATACCTTCAACGCCGACCTGTGAGAATTTTTTAAGAAAATGTTAGAGATCTCATATATTTCAGATTTTAAAATTAAACCCTAAATTATATTTTTCAAATTAAATACATTCGTTTGCAGCTATTGTATCATATTTTATTTAAATCCAAATCCGTTTTATTTGTAAGAATATATTTAATAATTTATTACACTTTTCTGTTTGTTTTTAAATGATATAGAACGAAAAGTTGTAAGCTGTTATAAATTTTGTAATTAAGACTTCAACATAATAGCTAAAAACTTTTTTAAAAACTTGAGATAATTAATGTAAATGAAACGTTTTTTCAATCTTGAGTTTAAGTTCCTTGAGTTCTTGCGAAAATGAGACAAGTTGCTCTTGCACTAATATACTTTAATTATGAATTTTGTGTAATTCTAGGTATAAAACACTTGATGTGTTTAACAAATTTTGTTGATAAAATAAAAAAACAGTATATATATATATATATATATACCTATATATATATATAACAGATTTCTATAAAAAAAAATTAGCGCACCTCATGAAGTGACATCTTACACCATAATTTGATTCGCCTGTAATACAAGTTGACTCTACACACTTTGCACTCATTCGATGCTACGACTTTACGACTTGACGACAACATTTCTTACTTACGTGGTAGTTTTCTCACCTCTTTCTTCACTTTTTTATAACACTCGCGCGGCAGTATTGACGACTTCGAGAGTTCTTAGGGGCTCAAAGTATCTAGAAGTACCAATCAGCACATTTTCTTGGATTTTATATATATTCTTTGTTCTTATTTCAGTAATTTATTGTTAGTTATTGCCGACTTATCTTTATTACAAACTTAATTATTGTAATTTATCTAAGAAATCTATTTTTGATGGATAAATAATACTTAATTAATTTAGAAATTATTACAATTTTATCTTGTATTAAAATTAGATGTAAAACTGATTTTGTCTGTTTTGCTGCATATATCTTTTAATGGCGAAAAGCCTATTATGATGTATATATATACATCATACAATTAAATACAAGAGCTAAGATTCTTTAAATAAAGTTTTTGAATTGTTAGGATTTGCCAAGTAAATTTACTATCGCTAATTCCCTAAAATTAACTAAGTTTGTTAAGACTGATTGTATTAATACCAGTTAGTTAAAATTTAAATAAGTACATTTCCGTATTCTTTTTCTTATAAGCAGCATTATGATTTACTAAAAAATAAAACAAGATTTGATTAAATTACAGTTTAAGTGATTTAGTTCCAAAACTGAAGTCATTTTAAGATTGAGTTTCAAATTAAATTTTAATAGAAAAAAATTGAGATATTGTTTTACGCATGAACAAAATATGTTTTATTTCCATTTATGAGAGACATTTTTACTAATTATTTATAAAAAACCATTCACTAATTTATTATAATTAAATCCTTAATTCACAGCATATATCAATAATCTGCTCGTATTAATAATTCCTGTTTAAATTACATATCTGCAACATCTAACACTTTGCATTCTTGAAATTCAACTGTTTAGCAATTGACAAAATGAGTGGAAATTACGATTTTCCATCCGTTGAGTGAAACCAGTTTTTTGGCTTTGTTCTAATTTCCGGAATTTCCGGAGACACTTTAAGGTGCGATTTAAATAAAAAAAAACTTGTTTTACCAACGTCTTGTACAATCTCTGCATTTTAAACGCGGGTACATGTTTTACGCCAAAAACCAGTTCCACGGTGTTGCCGCGAACTCGCATACAAAACGAACCCTACTACTTCCCGTTGCAGTTGTACATTGGTTAGTCATTTCCTCCATTCTTAGTACAGTGCCCTCCCGCCGCTTCGTTGTGGATACTCTATTAATATCTTTCAATTTCAGCAGATTCCTCATCCTTCGTGTGGCATCTGCCCACCGGAAATTCTGTAATTTCTATGCGCATTTAAAGTGTCATAATATTCGTCTCTTTCCCTTAGAATATTCACGCAGAAATTTAAAAAGAACGCTATGTACTTTTTTGATCGGTGTCAGCAATTGTCTGCCGTGATGTGAAATTAAAACGTAATTCGTAAACCTTTTTTCAATCGAAGTATTTAGCGCCGTATTAATAATCGGTATTAATTATTACTAAACGTCATAACTATATTTACAACTGAAAATTACATAATATTAAATACGTGATTTATTTTAAGTTTTAATTAAGCTTAATAAGCTAATAATATTTGATATAATAATTGAATTAGAGAAATATATAATATTTAATAATACATATGCATATAATATTTGCAATTCCACATATAATTTTCGGTCATTCTCCTCTGTTTGTTCGATCGAAAAAGTGAGGAAAATACGAACGAGTTTCTACAATTTCCTATTTCCGCATTCGTTTCGATTGCGTTTTATCAAACGACACTCTCGCGCAAAGCCCGTACTTTTATCCGTTGCCCTGCAGACTGTCGGTCTTGATTCTGCTCTCGTCGTCGTGCGGCAGGGCTTATCTAGAGTCGGTGTTGGTTGACACTGCGTTAGTATTGCCGCACGGCCGCGTTATACGTGCTCTTTCGTTACTACGGCTCAGTTCGCTCGCGCCTTGCCAGCGTTGCGCGCGTGTAGGCTTCTCTCTCTCTCGGGCCGTGCGGTGCTCACCGCGCCGTGCTTCCCTGACATTTTCCTCTCCGGCGAACCGAAGCCGCCTAAGCCGACTACAGTACGACGACGACCGATTTCAGCCGTCCGCGAAATTCCGTCGGCGCACCGATCAGCGCGAAAATGTGAGAAACACATTCCGTGGCAGAAGAAGAAGATCCGCTCCTGCGTGCTATGGGAAAGCCCGCAGTCGGATGCCGGCGAACTGCAGCCTGCCTGCGGTCTCGGAGCAGCAGAGAAGAATGAGAGGCGATAACGCGCGGAGTGCTCGTTCGCTTACCACGGATATCGCGAGCGCGAGCGCGCGTGTGACGTTTCCAAGTGCGAGGATGTGCGCGGCTGTGCTCGATGCGCGTGTGCAAACTAATTTCGCCTAATGATTTCCGCGCTTCCGTTCCGGTCGAATTTGCCTTGTGCGCGTGATTGAAAAACGACGCGACGAGAGAAGCTGGCGTCTCGCGGCGAGGAAGCGCTTGAAAGAAGGGCGACGCTGGAGGATGCGATTTACGATTTATGCGGGATACACCTGCACGGAGCAGCAAAACATCGACGTTCTCCCTCATTCTTGGCGATATAAACGGGAACGTCGAAAAGCACGGCGTGAAGTTGCTTTCGCGAGAGATCTTAATGGAGCCGGCTCTCGCATCGGCGGCGTTGCACATTGCTCCGAAACGCGTTTTTTTTCGCGAGAGGTCTCGCAGCGCTTCGACGACGCGGACGCGGGTGATAAACTTCGGCGCCGAGTAGGATCGTCAATCAAATAGACCGTTTATCCTTAACGCGTCTCGGCCGTAGTTATAATTAGACTCTCGGCCGAGTCGTTTGCGCGGGCAACGCGTGTGTTGGAAGGAAAGCGTCTAAAGGGAAACCTGTCTGGTCGCGCCGTCACGATAGTGAAAGTTAACCAAAAGTAAATCAGCTGTGATAAGTCCTGTAATCGGATTGCGTACAATAAGCCTACACTGCACCGAGTAACAATAATACGTATTATACTATTATATCTATCTATCTATTTAATACGAAGTCGTTAATACTGAAGAGTAAAATTAAAGAAAATCTCGATATATCAACCGAAGAAGAGAGTTGAAAGGAGGAAGAAAGGCAAAAAAATCCGAGAAGCGATACGTGTGAGAAGAGAGTATGCGTGGTGCCGTTTCTGCAACATCGCCGCGAGTGAAGGAAGATCTGAAATAACATAAATTTCTGACGGAGGGAGAAACGAACACAGTTGCGGACAGCTAAAATTCGACGGGGCTCGCCGGCGAGAGAGGCAAGGTGCGATTCGAACGAAAATGGAGCTAGTGAAAAGCGGCACTATCGAGATGCTGTCTCGTCGGAGTGTGGCTATAAAGGATTACAGTGTCGAGAACGGCAGCGAGGACGAGGAGGAGCGGTGCGACGAGAGCGATCGGACGTCCCTCAAGATCGACCTCTCGATGGCGGAGCAGTTCTACTACGAGGTTATCTCGTCGTTCGAGCAGGAGGAGGTATATAGATAGCCCGACACGCCTGTATTAATTCATTACACTTCCCGCGCGTCGATCTCTTGACTTCAGCGCTATCGATGCGCAAGAAGACAAACGAGTCGATAGCGAATACGAAAAATCCCGAGCGGCCGCTCGAGAGACACTATTTTTATTTCACATGCGATCTCTCAGTAATCCGAGAACCAACAGAGAAATTCTGGCATACAAAGAGTTAACGTTTTTATTAATTTAAAGTTAAATATTTAAACCTTTTCTTACAACGTGTATTTCAATTTTTGTTCACATTTACATTTGTAAGACACTGGGGATATCATATAGAAAGGCCGTTATATTAAAATAATCACTCGGTCGTCAATATTATATGTACGTTTATTCGTCTTGTCTCGTCAGCGGCTAGGGATCGACTGCCGAAAGAGCCAAATTCCTCGCAAGTCACCCATGATCGATCATATGTTTACATCGTGGAATTCGATTATATACTCGCTTCGTCCTTACACATTTAGGTAAAAAAAATACACCTAGTTTTTAAAACAGTGATTTGAAGATAAAATAAAAATAGGAACAACTAAAATTAATGCAATTACAAACAATTTTGAAAAATTTATTAAGTGATAAATTGAAAGTTGATGATTAATACAGGCAATTGAAAATAAAAGTAGAGTAGAAGTAGAATTCTTAAATTCCCGAATGTGTCAGGAATCTCTGAAAATCTAAAATAGCATATACGTGAGGTAACGAGGTCTAGAAGGAACGAATAAAACGACAGCACGTGCTCCGGCATCTCCCACCCCCTCGTCATTGACCGCGATCAATGACGCGGCGACGTCAGGTGCACGTGTGCAGAAGCGAATTGCATAGCTTTAATCTCTCTTTCCGTTGCCGTCGACGTTTCTAATAGTTTACGAGTGCAATGCCTCCCCTTATGGCGCACGACGTGTGATAAGCCCGGACGAACCGCGGCGGGTTTTGGCAGCGTTACAAAACGCCGTTTATTTTAGCTCGACTTGGTACTTTATGCACATTTGTGTACACGCGCTCGGGCTGCCTCTGACTGCGAAATAACTCGGAGTCACCGTTGCACCACCGCGACAATTACATTTCAATTGAAAACAACGTCGCGTATCTCGAGAGATACGCGGAGATACCTGCTATTTTCAGAGTAGGCGCGTATCTCGAGAGATACCTTGTACTATTTTCAGAGCAGGCATGGCTCGTTAAAACGTATCGCGTCAAGCGCCGATGAATTTTTTTTATCTGTCCATTTTCGCTTTAAACAATTATATACGTTAATATCGAATCGTACCTTGACATTTGAGAACTTTAGAAACGTTCGCGTACCGACTTGTTCTGTGTGTATGCTTACACATACTATATATATCTTTAAAAAATATATACATGCAGAAGGAGAGATATCGATCTATATTAAAAAAAAAAATTAAGAACAAAGAAAATCGCTCGTCCCGACATAAAGGCTACTCTTAAACCCCGGCACGCAACGATCGCCACACACTCGGCGATTACCAACCGAAACTCTCTTCTTCTTTTTTTCGTGCACCTGCAATTCCGCAAGTCACTACTTCTCGATCAGCACGGTCTGCAGCGCGTCCGGCGGGCAGCCGTCCGGTACGCCTAGCGCATTTGCGCGATTCACGAATCGCTCTAGGGGCGAGCGCGAATCTAGATCCCAAGGCGAACCAGTCGCCCTTATAAAACGGCGCAATAAATAATGCTAGGCCGTAATGCGCGAGTGCCGCGAGGATCATCTCGTCTCAAATGTAAGCTCGCGCGGCACGCCCACTAAATTGTCAATCGCGAAACGTCCGGGGCTGCACCGACGTGGACGTATACCGCGGTTGTAAACCACGCTCGTTATTCGGCCCATTAAATTGTTTTCCCGCGTCGCCGAGTGCACGCTCCCTTCGTCTTTGCGCGCGCCGTGTCACCAGCTGCGATTATTGCGGAACAGAGTAACGAGGAGGAAGGGGACTCTAGCGTGAATCGGATTTTAAATTTGAAAAAAATGACTCGCGTCGCGACTCACTTTCTCTCTCCGACTTACTCTGCCGGTTTTTTCCTGATTACGAAAAATTAATTTTACTTCCGTCCAATTACTGCGCTTGTCCAGAAGCTCATTACCTTAATCCTATTAATTTTTGTACGCTTGTTTTAGCGCCTTGATGATTCGCTGACTATTAACATCTCGATGTTTTAGCTTAATTACTACTTTTTGTTCAAAAAATGTCATATATCGTTAAATTTAAACACGATTTTCTCAGACACTCTATCTTTAAATATCGCAGACGTTTTGAATTGAAAAAAATTACATTGTCGTATTTCTGTAAATGCAGTGAAGCTGCCTCTCTGCAAATTTAAATCGATGCATATCGACGATCTTTCCACTTTCGCGAACGCGAGAGCAAGCTCAGAATGTCCGCAATGATGTCTACCTGCCGTGGAACGCGTTGTCGCGAACGAGCCAAGGATTCCTCTTCGGTGTTTTCTGGCGCAAAAGTGACAAAAACGAACCCGAACCCGGGAGGTATGGGATCGTTCGTCGCTCTATCGAAATACCGATACCCCCGGCGCTTTCCATTCTGCCGGTCGGACGCATATTTTTGCATAATTAGGTTCATAATTTAACAACACATCGCGGAAACTCTCCGTGGTGTTGCACAGTCTCGGCACGGAATGCGCCGGCAAACGTGAACTCCACCCTCGGGATCGTGGATTGAAAGTAGAAAGAGGGAAACACCTGATAGTCGCACTGTCGCATTGCGCGCGTTAACATTCTGAGCTCAGACATAAAAGTGCTCCCGGGGCGATTTAAATCGCGAATAAATCGACGATGACAATATCATCGCCGCATGTGTACATGTTGCGAGATCTTTGATTTATTTTACCAATATTTTGACTGTATTATCCGAATTTTTTTCGGCATATAATTTATTTCTTTTGTTATCGGCGGTATAATGTGCAGGATATATCGAAATCATCAGCGGTTTATCATCAGTTTTTTGTTCATCGGAATGTAAATGCAGAATTTGGATGCAGATCTTTGTAAAGCAGGGATCCATACGAATCTCCGTAACGAATTTCCAAAAGATGCAAAATCGAATAACGATGTCAATAAATAAAGGTGAATCATAGAAGGAGGGAAGGTACGGCACGGCATCGTTTCCGGATTTAAAGGAATTTTGCTCGCTGCTAAACAATGGATTAAAATATGCGACACGGTACAAAGTGTTTGACGGTAGGACGTGCCGGTACGCCAGGAATGTGCGGGGTCGATGCAATCGACCTGTCGTCGTCGTCGGTACCCAAGCATTATCACGCACTCTTTTTCGCTCGGTGCACACGGAGATTGCGCGTCGACGATTTGTGTGTCAGGGCGCACCCACTCCGGAGAAGGGCAGAAAAGAAGGGGGACGATCGTCCACGTGATTGCGCAAGGACCTTTCACGGGTAATTATATGATGAAACTTATGTAAGATAGGTGCAAGGGACTTCCTTTATACGTTGTATTCGTCGACGTTGTTTCTTTCTCTCTCTCTCTCTCTCTTCCTCTTTTTTTAAATGCAAATGCTTCTGACGGTATACACAAGCATTGTTTTTTTTTTGGTGAGTTGTTTTTTTTAGTCTTGAACAGAACCGCCTTATTTCTCGTCGCCACACTTTATAACGCATGAACTCCGCTGTTCATGCAAAATTCATAATCGCGACTTGTGCTCTCTTTCCGGGAGAGAAGAGAAGGGGATAGCGGCCGCTGAGATTTATGATGCCGCTAAATTTAGCGCGGCTTTCTTCCGCCTTCGTCGTATTATGGCGAGATCCGAAGGGTATGTCTATCGAACTCGCTATTCTTCTCTCGTCTACGTGAGTGCGAGCGCGAACGCGCGCGATATAACGGGCGGCCAGAGCGCCCTTCTCTCTCTCTCTCTCTCTCTCTCTCTCTCTCTCTCTCTCTCTCTCTTTCTTGACAATATCCAATTATTTAACTGCAACGACGGCGCGATTTCACGCAGCTCGACACGCATCTCATCGATGAGTCGATTTCTCTTTCTCTTCTGTTCTCTCTCTCTCTCTCTCTCTCTCTCTCTCTTCTCTCTGATTTTCCGTTTTGCGTTCAAGATGGTAGCTACGAAAACGGAGAACGATCGCCCGGGAAAATAAATTATTCATTGTTTACGAGCGGGTCAGGCGGAAAAACCAGGAGGGTAGAGGGCGAAAAATACGGCTACGGAGAAACCCTGAGGGTGCGGCCCTGATTTCTCACCTCCGGTCGTTAAAACTGGAGGCGGGAATGATGATTGCAAGACTCCGGTGTCGCGAACGACGCGAGAATTAAATGATACCGAGTTTCTCGTGAGATCGATGAAGCTATAAATTACACGAGCACCAAGTGAATCGTTTAAACTTTGCGCCGAATACGATAAGTAGATGGTATTGCGGTGCTGCTGCGATTTCAAGATGCAACAGTAGCAGCATAAATATGTATTAGTATTCTCAAAACTTCTAACTAAATGTTTTTACTGACAATTGTATTTTTCGATAAAATATGGCGTTGCTTAATTTTTACTTTGATTAAAATTTGAGATATTTACACACACACACACACACACACACATTTGTCTTAATAATTTTGATAATATTTTTAATAAGATTTGTAAGCGCAATTATATATAAGCACCGCATATTTTATTATTGCATATCATCATTTGTTTCATTTCTTGATACCAAATATTTACAGTACTAGATAGTTTTTGAATGATCTTTTTTAATATTGTATTACATAATTCAAATCCGCGATTTATAAAGTAAAATGGTGCGTACGGTGAGATTCTTGGTAATCTCGGCAAACGAAGTAGGACAACCGCCGTTCGAAAGATCGATCGTTCTATGAATAATACGAAAACGAAGAGCATCGCCTGATTACGTGGACACGATCGAGAGCGAATTCGCTCTCGAGGGCAGCGCCGAGGATCGCGCGAGATGTAACTCGAAGACAGACTGCAAATCTGCAAGGGTAATCACCCGTCGCGAGAGACGAATGTACTCTTAAATTGCCAAACACTCGTCCGATGAGAAATGGAAGCATCGTCGAAGAGTGTCGTTTAAAGAGAGGGAAGAATTTACCCGCTTTAATCGATTTTCACCGAAGAACGCGCCCATAAATCACCCGGAACTAATTTTTCTCCGCGCGTTTACTGTCCGCGCGTATACCAGTTCGCGCGAAAGTCTCGCGAACAAATGAACATTACAAACTGGCGTAATGTAACATTTGCATATAGATATAATATTATGAATACATACGGGCGATTATGGCGTTATCCATATACACATAAATTTCATGCGATCTTTCATTCCTATGGAAATCGTGCCGCCAATTGGTATGATAATCCTCGATACCGGCGTTGGTCATAAAATTATTACAATAAATCCACTGCTGGATTACCGCACGCATTTTGAACGGAGGATTGGCCGTTCTTTATATCATTATTATTTTTTAATGATTTAGTAATTATTAAAAATTTTTATAAGCAACGATATTAAATTTGACACTCTTCAGCCTATTCTTGATGGCATCTCTAGGTATTTTAATTTGCGTCTGAATGAATCGTGACGTTATCACCGGAGAACAAGGACGAAAAGCGCAACGTTCGCGATCACGTTTTATGCGGATTATGCCGATGTGGCCAGCGAGAAGTATACGTCGCGCAGCGTAAAAAATGAGATTAAGGAGACTATGAAAGATGGAGAGAAAGAGAGAAAGAGGAAACGAAGAGAGCGCGGGGAGAGAGTGGCGAAGGAGAGGAAGCGATGCGACAGGTGATCCTATAAACTTTAAAGAGCCGGCGTGATCGCCTTGTTCCGCGGCTCGCATAAAAGTATGCGTCTCCTTTATTACACCACGTCGTAATTAATTCCGATCTTAAGTGAACGTGGGGCGGGACGCGGAGGCCGACAGAGTGTCGTTGAGAAAGCCGGGTCGAGTTGCGAACCGGACCGAGTGTCGTGTCCCGTCAGTCGCTTCTCGGCGATTTAGTACAATTTGTGCCTTTACGACTCGCCGATAAGACGAACGTTGCACTCCCCTCATGCGATAAAGAAAAACCACGAGATAAAGGTCGAAATACAGTAAGAAAATGGTGAGAATTTCTCTTAAAGTTTTTTTTAACGATCGACGATCTTTTTCGACGATTGTCGTTCGCTCAAAAAATTTGTACTTGTCTCTTCTAAGGCATTACACTCCCAAAGGAATTCGCGAATCGAGCTGTAAAAATAAATCGTTAAAGAAAATAGGTGTAATTGTAGTGTAAACTTATTTTATGAAAACTGTATGTCTTAGCATATTAAGTTAAGAAGGGAAAGAAAGTTTAGAATTTTACATTTAATTATTTATTACTAATATGTTATTGAAGCTTGATACGGATTTCATGAAATAATCTGCATTACGCTATTTCCAAAAGTGATCAATATTTCCGTGTAATTTGCGGTCACAAGTTTACCTTTCAAAGTACTCGGGGACAAATTGAAAGCGTTAAAAACAGCTTTAGCTGGAGTCACGAAAAATGAGAGAGCAAAGTTTCTGGAGGACACGTGACGCAATTAAAAGCTTAATTATCTTTATATTACCATCCTTAACTGCTTCTGTGGAAGAGGCATTATATAATTAATCATAACGTGCTCGTTTTATGCACTCATAAAATTAAAGTGATATTCTCCAAGAATTATAAAAAAATATGTATCAAAGTTGTGTGTGTATCAAAGTGCATTAATCTTAATCGCAAATTTCTTGGTGAATAAGGTAAATTTAAAGACGATCTTTATTTTTACAGAGAATTTATTTTGAAATCATTCAGTCGGCCATTATGTTTTGCAATTTTCAACGTTAGATTTCCATTTATCGTTAGTTGGGATTTAAAATTCTCTAAAAGTACATTTTTGAGGAATAAAGTTTTATTATCTGCATATACCAGCGAAGCTTAATTTGCATAAATTAAATTTAAGCGCATTTTAATTTCTAATATCGAAGAGCTCTCTCTCTCTCTCTCTCTTTTTCTTTCTCGTTGATCATAAGGCGAAGTCGTCAGAAAATCTCTAAGTGAGAAAGGAGAAGATCATGTGAGTTAAGTTAAGCAGAAACTACTAGAACTACTGATCCCGTCGTTTAGCAAAGCGGCAACATATCTCGAGCGTGATAAACAGCGATTATCCAGCTAATTTACCGCAATTTCTTGAACAGCAGCCGGTCGTTCGTACTCATCAGCTCACCCGCGGATCTTTGCGCCGTTGAAACCGGGTGCGTTGCACGACCGATAACGCGACCGGTCGACGGTGCGCAATGATATCGCGTCACGCAAATATCGTATTATGCAAGGTGATAAAGTTTCGAACTATGCGGCGCCTAGTACACCGTTGGTATATATAAGCGCCGCGAGCGAATCTCGCTGTTTATTATTTCGCCGGCTGAATTATCGACTCAATTTCGCCCCGAAGTGATAACGCTTACGGTACGGAGCGTGTCATCGGGAGGCGGCGGAGAACCGACGAAATTATCGTTATTTATCGCGGTAACGACGAGCAACCGCCATGCGCCGCTTCGCCCGATCGAAGGCGCCGAATAAATGTGTGTCCGGGACACTCGGGGCTTCTCCTTCGCGCGGAAGAGGATTTTCCACCCCCTCCGGTCGCAAAAGTGTACGCCGTCCGTCTTTATCATCGCTTCGCGCGAGATCACGGCGCCCGCGGCCGGGATGGCGAAACGGAGAGCGTTTCAATATCCCCACCGGGAGAAAATATCACGCCGTTTTATTGCGGCGCGCGTATACGCTCCCGTGCGCCGCGCTGCTTCTCACCCTGAAATATCGCGGACACTTTCGCCGCGCGGCGAAATATCGGCATTGTCATCGTATCTGATATCGCGCGCACGCGGTGCATTGACCCCTCCGGCGAGTGGCGGAGGGTGGTTGAAACCTGTTAGGACAGCCGTCGCCGGGGATATATACACGCGCGGGTATCGACAATCGTCGCTCGTAAATAGCGGCCCGTTTAATTCGCGCGCGTGTCGACCGCCCGCGAGAGGACGGACGGACGCGAACGGGCGCGACGCGCGCGGCCTCGGCGAAAAGATTTTTGCCGCTCGCGCGCGTCAATTCTCGCGGGCTCGCAATTCTCCGCGCGGTATATCAGACACCCGGGAAGAGAGATTCCCCGGGATTCTCACGTCGCATCCATCAGCACGTGTGTGCAGGCGGTCATTCCTAATCGCGACGTGGTTTATCGCGTTCGCGATATCTCGCGCGACGATAAGCGACGTGTTCGAGACACTCACGTGTAATGCCCGTCTACGATCGCGACGACGTCGCGCGAATGTAAATTGCTATATAAGATACTACGTGTTCGCGTTAAGTGTTACTTATCAGGCGTGTGCGCGGTACCGAAATGGGCACGTTTGTAGGAATTCGTGCGAAAGTTACTAACGTGTCATGTACACCGCTGTGATGTGGGGACACGGTTGAGGAAGCACAGAGCTCAAAACTGACTAATGCGAAGCGTGTAATATTAATTCTGGGCTATCAATTTCTGAAATAATCTAATTTATTTCCAAGTCCTTATTATATCTACGTATATATTTTAATTCTTTATTTTTTTTGAAAAATCTGAAAAAAAAGTATTAAAATAGCTCTATATGTTTAATACAATAAAACGCTCGTCGAGACAACAAAAATCGCGGCAATTGATGGCACACGCAGCCACTAATTTAATTTCCGTGATCCCCCGGAATGCAAACTGGGAACAATGCATTGCCTCATCTCGCCCGTCTAATTAGCGGCCGGTGCGCCGGGCGGCGATGCGTTTTGGTTATCGAATCGCGCGCGCACGGTCGTTCAATTAATACCGGGATACTGCAGGGCCGTGCAGCTTCTTTCTCCGTTCTGAATTTGCGGCGAGGCATCAGCCCGCGCGGCGCACGCGGAGATTACGCAGGGATAGACAGCTGTGCTAAGGATCTCGGGTTTCAAATGGCCTTTCAACTCGCGTTACACACGGGTTTAAGTAGCTCGGCGACCGGTTCATACGGGCTCGGGCACAAACGCGCGCGCGGGTCGCACGAGTTTGTTTCAACAGGCCCTCGTTTGTACCGTACGTAATTGACCACCGGCTTTATCGGGCGTGTCTATCTCGGGGTTTTCGAGCGACCGCGAATTTCGCGAACTCGCAGAAAGGGGGATCGATTAATTGCGAACCGCTGGAACACGCGAGCGACGCGTTAGTAAAGCAAGATTAGAACGTTCACGATGTACGTGAGGTAGGTTCACAAATGTGTACATTGTATTAATTTAATAAAGAAAGTTTGAATGGGAATGAATGGAAGCAGAGCCTGACACGGAAAGAACGATTTTGTTGAAAGGTCTAAAAATTTTGCTAAATACAGATCTGAAAATAATTTTTTGTTGAATCATCAAAATAATTTGTTGGAATGTTAAAACTGATAAACATTGCTGTAAAACGCGTTTTGTTATTCTAGCAATCGTCTTGATTTTTGCACAAAATTATTTTGATTATTAAATAAAAATTATTTTCAGATCTGGATTCAGCAAATCTGTTCTTTCCATGTACATGTACGGAAGTACAGAGTATACGAAAACGATTTTTTATGAGTAAATTTTCTACACGATATTGTTTGTCTTTCTCTTTCTATTGCACGTCCTAATTTTCTCTGTCTGATCTATTTCAACTTTCACGACATAATTATACTATCGCAAGTAGCCCTGAAAAGTAATTGAAACACAAAGCGAGATTTCCCCCTTGTTGAGTTCTTTTTATACGGCAAATATTCCACAGCCTGACGAGGTTGCGCGAAGCAAAACGCGCGGATGTTTTCCCAAGCTATCTAGCGCCTCTCTCGAACGAAGAAAAAATATACGGACGTAAAACGAGAACACAAGCGATGATTGTCGATCCAAGAGGCTTCCGACCAGGGCAGAGAATCAAAGTCGTCCGTGTCTCTTTGACGGCAGCTAACGAACGTTGAACTTTAAGGGCGCTTGCACAACGGTGCCTCGGGAGAAGGAAATTATAATCAAGACGAATATATCACCGTGGAAAATGGACGTTAAGGTTCCCGACACGTCGGGCTCGTAGCTCGTTACGATAGCATCCCACGTTAAGATCTCGAACGCGCGACAGCTTTTCGTTGTCGTATAACTCTTGCCATAACTCATCGTGTATTCCAAGTAGAGGAGCTGATCGCGCCAACCTCGTTTAATTTAATTCCGGGCTGTGCCTTTTTAATGTCAATGCAAAACGCGATAATCCCGAGACCGTGCTTTTTATTCCTTACGCATTTAATCAACTTGTTGCCGTACTCGGAATGTGAATCTTGCACTTTTCCCTTTTTCACTTCGCTGCGAATTATCTTTTTCACGACTGCACTGGAAGATTGAACTGGAGCGAAGTAACCCCTATTATCGCTTGTAATACTTCCAAATGTTTTCTTTATCTTTTATACAGTTCTATATTTTATATTTGCTATATTTTTAAAATTATTATTTGGCTAACGTTAATACGTTAATTTATATATTATATTTCATACAATATGAAGAGATATAATGTGATATTTGATAGTATCGCAAAAATATGTACGCCGTGCATACAATTTATTCTTAACGCATCAGCCAAAAGGGATAACAATGTCAAAAAGATTAAAAAAGTACGTATTAATGAATAATAAACAGCAAACTGTGGCGCGTATTAAAAGTAATCTGCTCTGGTCTCGTTTTAAAAAAAAATACCAAAGGTATTTTTACAAGGATAAATTTTTTTTCTCGGCATCGATGGAACGGTCGGAAAATACAGGTGGAAATAATCGCCGAGCGGCATTAAAAGTATGGCAAAAATGCGGGTATTCTGGATAACGGCCAAAGGAGTTAATTATACCTCTCGTGCGCTCAATTTCCGCTACATCATCGTCGCTCGACCGTGATACCTCTAAACGCGAGTAGTATCAACGTAGGAAATTTCGCCGCTCGATTTGGACCACTCGTAGGATCCTTCGCTCTCATTCGTCATGTTCGCTGAAGAGCCCGGGATGAAATGAGAGAACGAAAGGCTAAAGTACCTGTGATAGCTGAAAAGGTTTTCTCTCTAGACAGACTGGATGCTCCTCCATCCAAACACTCGAGAAGTTTACGATCGTCTCTTACCATTTTCTCTCGAGTACTCGATTAATCTATTACGGCAGAACGTTCTCTTTTAGTATTGGAACGATAAACAGTAGCGGGCAGAGCGAGGCCTTGGTAGTACAAAAAAATAAAATTACAGCGGCGGGACAGATCGAAATAAGTGAACGATCGCTTCGATATCTTCGGAAAATTAAGTGTATTATCGCAAAAGAAATAAAAGTAGCGAAAGAATTATAATATAATAAATATAGCGAACATTTTGTGCGAAAAATCATGCCACCGTGTCACGAGGGATTACGAAACAATAACGTAGCACCCAAACTTTACGCAGAATGTTTCATAAAATAAAAATGCGAGCTCGAAACTTCCTTAATCATCCACGTAAGCAAATCGTTTACTATTGCGTAATAATGTACATCCACTGCGTTAAAAACTCGTGTAATTTTGTACGTCGCAGTCGTTTTACACAATTGTGTACATTGCAAACAACTAAGCAGCAAGTTGAAACTCTGTAACTTGCAAGGCAAGCACTCTTCTTCCGTAGCGTGCATTTTTATGAGCGAAAGTGTGGATATTACGTAGCACGTACGAACGCTTTCGAGCACGCTGATCGTATCCCCTTGACACTTTTGAGAGCGCGTCCGTGGAAGTACCGAATATCTTCCGACAATACCGCGGAAACGCTACGAATCTCTCTTTCGCTCGGCCATGAAGCGACTGAATTATCATAAACAGGCATTGAGGCATCCCAACGTGAATGTAAAAGCCGTACGGTAGTACGGTCACGTAATTCCGGGCAACAGCGTTCTCTCAGTAACGCTGAGGAGATACGCTTCAAAGCGAGTACCAAGGTTTCGGAACACCTAGTGGAGGGAAGGGGGGGGGGAGGTGGGGTGGGGATTAATTACGGCCCCTTTAATTTCCGTCACGTCGTGGAAAGGACGGGAGGAGCGCGCGCGGGTGCATCAACGGCGCAAATTTTGCTGCTCGATTTGGGTTCGTCGATCCTTCAGTGTCCCATTCATCATACCTAGGTTGAAGGGGACCGAAGGGAACGTTGTAACGAGTATAGGGGGCTAGAGAAAGAGAGAGGTGCAAGGCTATCTTAACCGTTTTTCTGGCGGAATTAAAGTCATTCACATTAAAGTCGCGAAGTTAATTAAAAATAAACATATTCGAGCCGTCTAATAATTCAGAAACTCGTCAATAAATTAACGAATGCTAATTATTAAAAAAAAACAATATAACTAACTTGGCACGTGAAACGCTTCTCGCGGACGTTTTTAATTACCGTGACCGGAAAAGTTAAAAGTATCAGTAAATATAGGTTCTCTTTTCTTAATTCCTCTTAATTACTACATTTTATGAAATATACTTTTTCCTTTTAGATCTTCATTTTCTCAAAACGATAATAGTATAAAAGCGTAAAATGCAACAATAAAAGTCTAGCGAAATCGAAAGAGGCGTTCAAAAAGCTACAACTTTATTCGGTCCAAGGCGATTCTACAAGAGAAAAGGTGTTCCCTTCGACGTGGCTTCAAGAAGGGCAGTAGAAAAGGGAGGTGAGGGGAGGAGAGGGGATTTTAATGGGGCAGCGGGACTGTCTTCAATGGGAAAATTGTACCGGAAGTCTGCGTGCCATGGAACGGTCCGCTGGAGCGCGCAGGGGTTAAAGGCCCATTAAGTGCGGCGCAATCACGCCCTGCACTACGGCGCGTTTTACGAGAGGCCGAGATCGGAGTGCCGGAGGGGCGTCCGAGTCGCGTTGCATTAATGCATGTCACGCGTACGCCGCCGAGACGCCGATGGTACGCACTATCCCATCCGCGCGATTTGCTCTCGCACGAATATCTGCGAGATATCGCATTGAAATCGCATTTGAGTGTCGCAAATTCGCACGTGTATGTATGTCGATTGTTCTCTTAAATTGTTATCAATACGCTGTAATAAAAATTTTATATATTTTTTAAGTGCTCTCGTATATTTGAAAAAAAACAATATCAACAAGAAATGTGTGAAAATTGTAAGGAGAATTCATACGACAGGCTGAGAATATCTTGGGCGCTATAAAAAGACGGAAAAATGGTATATATATCCTAGCAGATATGGAGCTCGTGCTCTCTTATGCGGGATATTTCAGGGATATTGCTACCAAGGTATCCTTACAAGTCCTGCAGATTTTCTTCTTTTTTTTCTCTTTTGACGCGTTGAATATGCGTGCGGTGCAGAAATTGGCGAGACGAGGATCGCTTTCAATTCTCGTTTTCCGAAACTGAGGAACGCGGAAATCCGAGCGCGCGCGAGAAATTTTACCCACGTTTTGTGCGTCGCTGCTTGTGGTTTTACTTTCGACTTGCTGCTCGGAATTGCAGTTTCGTGTTGCAGCGGCTTCCCCTTACGATTTACTGCGTGGGAAAGTCACTCATTCCCTAGTCGCATTTTTTACACCGGGGACTTTTAATTGGAAATCCGATTTTTCGAAGAGCGAGTAGTGATACTGGAAATAAACAGCGATGTTTTTTAATCAAATATTCTTTCTGCGCGGACACACACATTGTTCGCAACTTTATGCCGCAACTTCGATATCTGAATTTTTATCTAATCTTGAATTAATAACGTATAAGCACCAGGAAAAAATTTTACAGAATTATATGTCTTTATTGAAAAGAATATACGAGTTAAAGTTTTGCTTTGTTAGACATTCCATTTAGTGATTGCACTGAACGACACTTTTCGCATGCGTTGGCACTTTTGCATGCACTGTATAAAACGCAATAAATGAGGCGCACCCATCCGATATCGGCGACAGCTTTATATTACATTCTGTCGATTATAACGCACGCGATAAAATTCCAATAAATTTGTTTATAAAAATTACGATTCCGTCGTGAATATTAACGAGAAATTTTAAGATAAAAACGCGCACGACGTACGTTAATTCGCACGGCAAACACGCTCGTCGTAATTTAACGGCGTATAACGTGTGCTTTTGCACGCATGCGGAAATGGTTTTATGCCAATTGGATTTATTTATGTCGCACGAAGACAGAAATAAATTTATCAATATTAGGAAATCAATCGCTTCCATCCCGGTCTCATTCCAAATGATATCTTTTTTTCTCATATCTCTCCTCGGTATTTTAGTAACAAACGCATAGCGAAACACGTGCGAGTTTAATTTACGCTATAACACGCGCCATTCATTTTCAGTTAGATGCGCTTTCAAGCCGCGAATTTATGCGTACACATTATGCGTAAAGTATGCGTAAACGCATTTGCGCACGATGCGACGAGATGACCGGCGGTCACAAAGTTCCGACAGGCATGCGAAATGCGCTCGCGCGAGATCTTTAATAAAACGCTTCATAATACCTTGCCTGCCAATCTTCTTGCACTGCAATTGCGTGCTTTTTGCATAATGTCCGCCATCCTTTTATTTTTTCCGCTCGGCACAAAAGAATAGCACCGTGTCCATTTTGCCGCGCATTAGGCAACCTTGCATAGACGCTGCAACCTCTTTTTCTCTCATAGAATTTTAACATTTTGAAACATTATCTATATGATGCTACAAAACATTTCATAATTTTTAAAACATTTCCTGTAAATATTTTTAAAAAATGCAAGATTTTAATTTTATAACCGTCAAATTTCAGAAGAATTTAATTTGATAAGTTTTTGTACGTAAAATTAAATATTTTTGCTAAAGGAAACATTTTATCTACCGCCAATAACTTTCTTGAAATTTAATATAAGCATGAAAAATCGGGGAAATGGCACCTCTTGAATTTTATTAATATCTCAACGAATTTTATCTCAGCCCATCTTTTAAACATAAATCTTTTTATTTCATATAAGAGCAGTCTCTGTGAGCTTGCAAAAGACGAGATTCTTTTCATTACTTCTGCACAAGTGTAATTTTCTAAGGTTTTCAAAAGCTGTTAAACACACGGTAGTCCGCGCGCTGCTGTAATACCTACTGTTTTGTTCTACAATGCGCCGCTATATTTCTACCCTGTCGGGCCATAATCAGCAGAAGATGCGTGCACCCGTGCGAGTCCTCGTGACCCGGTTAAGTGCTATGAGTTACGACGTGCTCGCGAAACTCATTTGCACCGAATCTTTAATTAAACACATCGCATAACAACGTGGTCGATTGTCGCGCCGAGCGCGGCTGCACACAGCGTGTGGAACACACGCGATTATTGTCTCTTGAATAAAGCACGTAATAGCTTTCAAAGTCGTCGAATACATTTTATCGCGTATGTTATCTACAATCGCCGGCTTATGCATTCCGTTGCGAATAAAGAGATCGTCTTAGATGCTCTTGATGCAGAAAGTAGATTGTACTGCTATATATAGGCTGTGAGATTTTTTGCAGTTGAATACGGAGACATTTACACGAAAAAATTGTGCATAACGTGTTTACATTATAATTATTTTATTCCCTAAATGGAAACGTATCGAATTTAATTAAACTCCATACTGCCTCGAAATATATATTCCTTACTGAGGACATAGGAAGAAGGGCATGTATATACTGCAGTGTGTTCTTCAATTCAATCACGATTGCCATTGTTTAAATTAAGACGGTACCTTTAACCTTTCGCTTAAAATTAGGTAACTATCGAAGTTTAGTTGGCGCGACTCTAAAGGAAGGATTGTTTAAAGCAGACGCGACTGGAATAACACGCCCGCGCCTACCTCTCGCGCGCGCATCCTTGAATAATTAAATCTCCTTCTACCTCCAACCATACCATATATCTGTGAATAGGTTAATTAAGGCTCGTATATATACATTATGCAAAATATTTCTTGTTTTAGCGAGAATTGTTTCGCGCTCGCGCCGTTGAATAAATCTTGTATTACGAAATATGAAGTGCACGAAAAATTTTCCCACCTGCCACGCGCGTGATGCGTATATGTACCAGCGCGCAATTAAGATTATAACAAACGATGACTGGAAGCATTATTTTTAAACACACATTAGCGAGCGCGCGAGCTTTATGCGCTCTACGTGTAAATTATTTCACTTCTTTATTAGCGATACGCAAAACATATTTATATTTCGTGATAACGAGAGAAGCCGCGTGTGGCATTTTACTTGCAAAATTGCTTTATAAACAGGCACTGTGTTTTAATTATATTTGTAATTAAGTCTCATCCAACCTATATCCCGAATGGCATACTCTTGCGGGCGTGGCTCGCGGAAATTCGTCTCTCGCTATTATCCGTGCGACCAAAATTTCTCGTAGTCTTTATTTTTTGCTTATTGCGTTAGACATTCAACTTGTTATAGTCTCTCTTCCAAATACAATCCTGATGTTGAAAAACAAAATACACGCATGAAATGTTCCAAAAGTTCTATTTGTATGTTTAGTACATGCACGTACGTTGATTATTCATACTGATGTATCATGCAAATTTGAAGAGGAGCAATTTTTTGTAGTTTTCCTATGAACTAAATTATAAATGAATTTAATTAAATTAGTTATAATTTTACTTTATTTATAGAATGAAAGAAAAATAAGAAATACACGAAGGGTGTTTTAGAAACCTTATATACTTTTGTATGTTTCTTATTCGCATGTATGCACAGTGTATTATACAAATTTGATTGAAGGAAAGCTATATTTTTGTAATTTTTCTACAAACTAAATTTCTAATTAAATATGAACTAACAATAAAGATATTATTTTAATCTTATTATTCCTTGCAGAAGATATCTTCTACACGCTTCTATTTCCGTCGGAGATAAAAGCGACAAAAACTGAGGGCTTACGTGAATGATTAAATACAGCAGTAGAGGCTTCGATCTAATCCCATGATTAAACATGTATATTTTATTAGTGATCGATTTAAGAGCCGCCACCAAATGAATGGGATTTATACCATTCTGCAATACTGACATATGCATGGACGAGCATGATATCTAATAGTTTAATTTCATCATAAATTAAATTCAGTTTGAAATACTGTAAAAAAGTATATGCCATGCGCATCTCAATATTATGTATAAACTGCAACGATACTGACGATGCTCCATTTAGATATCAACGTAATATTAACATGACGTTACCCGCGTGTAGGTATGCCCATCATACTGTCAGTTAACCAACCGCAATCTGCCATTCCGTGATCATAATGATACGTTAACTAGCGCGGCAATCGCCTAAATCTTTTGTCTTCGCTTACACACGACACACGCTAGCCAAACTGTTATTATACCGTAGCGCACGTTAATGCACAATGTATGTATGTACATATTCGTGCGTGCATAAGTCATCGCGACGGCATAATCAGCCGTATGCCGCACGCCGTAATCGCGTCGATGCTGACAGAACTGTGCGGTGATTGTCTAAACTTTTTTTATCTCGCTCGCGGACCAGAAAACCTTTGTGGGTCGCGCATTATCGTGCATTATATCGTGCACGCCTCCTGCACGCCTGTTAGTGCTTAAAACTTTGCGTTGCATATGACATCATTTGTCATTCGAAAGCTTACCCTACATAAAATTATCTTTTTTCGAAATTATTAGCAATAATTACGAAGAGATGCAGACTGTACTATACATTGTTTTTATCGAAACAATTGAGGAATTTCTTAAATCGAATATTGAAGCGAATTGTCATCTGAGTTTTGTTCCAATACAATCATACAAATCAGATCGACTTGATACGAGGATAATATCGAATACTTTCGTACAATTTTGTTCACTTTCGATCGGATTAGTTACAGTTTTTAAGAGTTGAAGAGTTTTTCTTTCGAAGAGCTATATTTTGTCAAATGCTATCGAGAAGTGTGTAGTAGACAGATACGATGATATCCTTTGCCAAGTACCATTACATTTGACGCACAAAACATTACAGAGATAAATCGACCATCTCTTGAATTTCCACATCGGGATCAGGCAGTCCATCATGCTTACTTATTTAAGAGGAAACCCGCTTTTGCGCACTTTAAATTATTTTTCCTCTTCCCTGCGTGTCTGTCCGTTTTCGCGCACGAGGTGTGAGTGATGGGAACGACTCTCCTTGAAATAATACATAAGACAGCGTAAACAAAGATGAACGATAATTAAAGAAAAAAGTCAATTGTAATAAACAGAATTTGGTAACTCAATTTAGCGACTCGAGGTCTTGTCTTGTTAAGTGCTCTTCGAGCGATCGATCGGTTTGCCATCAGGTATCGGGGCAACGTGATACGGTGCTTGCAAAAGCGCAAACAGCGTGCGTAAGCCGGCCTAGAGATTAAACGCGTGCTGCTGCCATTTCGTAATCGCGGTAGCGGCGGCGGCGGCGGCGGCGCGTTAACACGAGCGTGATAATGATTGTTACCGTATACAGCAACGTATCTCGTTATAAGCCGTGGCAAGTAGAGTACAGGGACGGTCGGTCGGTTGGCTGGCTCGTTGGCTGGGTGAAGCCACTGATCTCGCAGACAATTGCGCGTAATTAACACCGGGGCGCTCCGCTTGTTGCGGGGACAAGCTACTACGGAGAAACGTATCAGTGTCTCGCCCTCTTCCCCCCCCCCCTCTCTCTCACTCTCGCTCTCTGTCTGTCTCTTGTGTGCAGATACTATCGCGGAAATTGCTCTTACCGTTTCTCCGTCTGCTAATCCAATTCCTGTGTAGCTCGCGAACTCACTGTCCTACGGCTGGACCCGACGGCCGGTTTTAGATAAGGTGCGAGATAGACGTTTAACGATAGCGGACCCCAACGTCCGTTTTCACTTGTGTACTGCACTCGTGCGATTTTTCGTGTCTCACCATCGATCCCGAGTTTTTTGCGATCGTGTCCTGAAGCCGTACACGGACTTCCGTAGATTTCGGATCAAGCTCCGGAGATACTCCTCTGTCGTTTGGAAGATTTTGTTTTACGAATAAACGAAACATTTCACGAAAAGAAAGATTATATTACGTTTAATTGTAGATATGATCGAAATTAGTGATCAAAATATTTTAATGCGTTTTTGAATAAAGTTAAATAAATATACAATATAAATGATAATACAATAACATAAATAATATTATATATACACATATATATTTATAAACTTATATTTTCTTTGCTTATTTGTGTTGCAATTGCTTATTTAAATCATTTTTCATACTTCATTTCCGCATCGTCTGTCATGCGTGTGTTTTTATACTGAAAATGCCCTGGAATTTAACGCAGCCGCAAAATGCATACGAGTAACACTCCACGTATATCGTACGTGTACTTTCATTGTTGCACAATCTATTGCGGAGTTTATCATTTTCCTTTGACCTAGGCACTGTGTGTAGATACTATCGGGGAAATTGCTCTCACCGTTCCAGCGGCAACTAATTCAATTTCCACGCTGCATACCGTCTATAGACGGGTGTTGTATAGACTGCTATATAACCGCCATTCTATGACTAAATGACTGACATTCGATAAGACGTAAAGCTCGAAACAGTTAATTAAATAAGGGGCAAATGACTTGGGGTCAGCAGTAAGCTTAGGATAGTGACAATAAATAGTCGAATATTGGATATATTTTTCAGAACGCAATAAATATCTCTAATCGCTTATACGATCTTACGTTACGAGCTACTGTTATACGGCTGCTAAAAATCTATTACAAGCCGTGGAATTTTTTTTGCACGCAATTATACGTATCACAACAATATATCATTTTATTCGTGAGTTTAACGATTTTATTGAAATTTCTGTAATGAGAAGGAAGAAGCTGACTCTTGGTAATCATATAATTAATTTCTCAAGATGTGAGGAAAATTATTATGCCGCAATGCGGACGAAGCACGAGCAGAGACAAAGGGGCAATACCTTCAGTATTGTACCTACAGTGACAATCGCCGTAAGGCAGTCACAAACGAGCTCGGTAGGCCGTACGAGCGCAGACACATCGGCATCCATTATTTGCAACGACGAGACGTATTGTTGCACCACGCCCTACAGCGTATGCAGATACCATCGTCGAAATTTCTATTAACGTTTCTCCGGCTATTAATCCGATTTCACGTCGTTCGTTCGGGTATATACCATTCTACATTTGTCAGACTCGTTTAGATCGAGACGGGACTGGTATATGAGAGCTGTGCAGCAAGACAGGCGAACGCCACGCTGATTTATTTGCGAAATCGCCGCGCGATGTCATCTGCGAAATTACGATGACGTAATGATATCGCGATACGATCCGAAAGAATCGTCGGGCAACGGGCGGACATTACGATGCAAATTAGAGGAGACACTATTGCCAGGTAGCATCGTGTGCTGGATTAGTCCCGTGTACGTCGCATCAACCCTCACGAGCTCCTATCGCTATCAGCTGCCCTACCATAGCGGCGTATCAGGGAGGGTTTCGTGCCCTTCCCCGTGTGCAGATACTATCGCGGAAATTGCTCTTACCGTTTCTCCGGCTGCTAATCCAATTCCCATGCAACGTGAGCTTCCTCCCCGTGCCAGTCGTAAGTACTCTGCAACCAAGGCTTAGATGACTGATTCCAGATAAGAAGTTGATGACCGACTTACAATTAGAATAGGAGACTACGATGAGCTGGAGACTGTCGTCTTGTAAAGTCACGGATGTCATGCGGGAGTTTTTTACAATCAAACAAATTCATCTTGTTCTCTAAATAACGAAGAGATCGTTGTACAAGTTAATTAGAAAAAAATTTCAGAGTTTTTAGGATTTACAAAAAGTCAAACGAATAGCACAAATGAATAAAAAATTTGCCAATATCTGTGTGCAAATATAATAGATATTAACAATAACTTATGTAATAGCCGCTTGGTTACTTCAATTATTAATCATTATGATAATCTTTGGAGAATAGAAAATATCTTTACAGAACGCACCATTTTGTAATTGGTTTTTAATTGTTTTAATTACGTACAATCAATTTTTACAAATGTTGATAAATCTATATATTATATTTATATTTTATATATATACATATATATATTTTACTTTTTTATATTTCCTATTCTCTTAAAAGATGTATTAAAATCGGCATCATATTTTGTATAATTGAATTCGAATGCAATTTGTTGAAATTGTCTTCGTCATGCCTATCAATGGAAGTATTTTGCATCTCGGAGATGCATTTCGATTTTCAACGAACATTTTTGTTGCCGAGCGAAATATCCTTGTTCATCCTCGCGTGAAATACTGTCGCATCAAAATATATTCCCGTGAAATATATTCCACGGCACAAATCTCTTTCTTCACAGAGAAATACTATTACCGTGGGATATGAAGATTCACGCAATCTGCAGCATCGCCGTTTAAATCCGACGAGATCATCTGCATAGTTTTATCGTTGGAAACACAGCGACAGTGTTGCTATTCATAAATTTTATAACAATCTAGTGTTCTGAGATGAGGAGACTATTTTATATAGAAAATTATCTCCCTGGTTCGCTTGCGCTGAAACTTTCACATACAATGAGCGCCAATCATGGCGGATCAATATTGCGCGGAAACCTTTCAGTACGGAACATTATCGCCCCGTAGAACAAAATCTTCTCCCTCCCTCTCTCTCTCTCTCTCTCTCCCTCTGGATGGATATTCGAGAGGGATCGGCCTTCTTGAGTTTACCCATATAATAGCGTTCCTCTGCAGGGTATCTAATTTCCGTCGTCACATGCAAGATGCCGTTTCTTTACTTTGTATACGTAGTCTTTACATTAGGACGATCTTACACGACGTCATCTCTCTCTCCTTCATTCGTTTAATCACGGTACGCTACTTTCTAGGATACGTGAACTTATCTCGCGATTTTCGTCTTCTCATTTTGCGAGGTTTAACATTCTCAACCTCAGGATATTTAATCCTTTTTAATTAAGGTCTGCACGCGACAGATATTCAAAACATTTTGAGATAACTTTGGCTCTACAACATCAAAACTGTATCGCCTTATAATTAAAATATAGTGGAAAATTTTACAGTTAATAATTATGAAGAAAATTTCAACGTATAATCTGGGATTTTTAATTAAATTTGTCTGTGCAATCTTAAATTTTTTATAATGATTTTGTATAAACTTTAATGTTTATCTATGATTCGTATTTTTTATTCTATAAATTAAATGAACTACATCAATGTTATTTCTTCTTTTTGTATTCAACGAGAATTTTAGAATGCATCGACGTGCATTTTTAAGTCGCATGGACTATCCGCGTTGCTTAAAAGACACGTGTCTGACAGATTTTTATGACACATTTGTTAGCCTGCCCGCTAATTCCACTGTTTCTACGCCGCAAGTTCTCTATATGAAAGTAATGCTTGTCTGCTGTGACATTAAGATTCGTCGCACGCGTGTCGAATGTTCACACGACAGTCACGCGCTTTTAAAGTGCAAGTCCCTGTTCTACGAATCGATCAATTATTATATACTATAGGTTCATCGATTCAGCAATGAACCAGAAATTCTTTTTTGCTTCATAAAATGAAATATAAACTTTTTTAAGTGATATACCTTTTATTATGAAACATTTCAAATTAAAATTTCATTTTTACTTACTAATTCATTTATCTAAATATGTATAAATAATTTTGTGATTTTCATTACTATTCATCGATGAGTCTAAATGATTATTACTCATTTTATTAAATATATTTTATGCAAGCAAAGAAAACTTATTAACTATTTTAAAGTTAAATTAAAAATATTCTTGGTTTCCAGCGAATCTAGTAGAAAAGCACCGTAAGTAAAAATAACGGGAATCACAAAATTATTTATTAATGATTAATAAATGCGTAATTATCAAGCAGGTGTAACTTGAAGATTCTAATCGTGTCGATTGAAACCTGCTTTCACAAACAAAAGCGTCAATAACTAACGTGCGTCAGGATTGCGGGAGAAACTCGAGGTGAAGGTCTAGGGTACACGTCGCGGTTTGCGACAACGAATCCGGACTTATAATAGATGCACATGGCGTATTGCCAACGGCGCGAGGCGCCACAATATTACCGCTTAGTCACCTCGGACCAGACTATACGCTTTGTCCGCCACGCTGTCGCGCGCCTCGACGACGATGCAATAAATACCAGAAACCGCCGCGGAAAATCTGAATATTTATGAGAGAATTCGGTAGAACGTCGCACTTTCCGCGTCCCTCGTTACTCCTTTCTCACAGAGAACGCGCGCGTGCAAGGAGATAAATAAGTTAGCCTGCTCGCATACGCCTTCGCTGAGTGTCAACTTCCAGCCTGGTCCCGCCCATCTCCCCCAGTGAGATCTTGAATCCCAACATCGTTAGAGACAGAGAGGTAGATAATAGAATACGTTGCATGTGAAAATATAAATATTAGGAGCAAATAAACTCATTCGACAATTTCTATAATGTATTAACAATTTTCATTAATTGTTAATGATCTGCAGTCATTTATTAGTAATCAACCGTTTTTATTTAAAGTTTAACGTAATTTACTTTTTACAGTTGCTGCTGTAGAATTTTTGAATTGAAATATATTTTATAGTATAATGGCAAAATTTTAGCAGTCTTTGTGTCGTTATGAAAATATAAATAATATTGCAGTCTTTTTCACTTTTACAATGATTGTTTGCGTAGTTACGGTCTTCGTGATAGGCTGAACAAGCACGGAAACTTACACGTTAAACTGTGATACAAACTGCACATAAGCTGCTTATAAGATTCATCGTATACGGTGTGTTCCAATATCGCACGGCTAAGTCTCTTAGCGTAGTCTGTAACTATCTCGGCCCAAGGAAACTTCTGTGTATTAGAGTCTTATACATTTACTGTCCGCTCCACTCCTGTCTTTTCTCATATAATGCTCTTACATCGCTGACAATGAGCTAACAAAGCAATGTTATATAAACGTAAGAGAAGGATACTACGAAGATGTTAATTTAAATAAATTTTAATGAAAATAATCTGGTCCAATGATGTTTTTTTTAAAAAAGACAGATCTCTCTATTTAAAGATTTTATCAGAAAACATAGAGTGTGTGTGTTTAATATTTTCGAGAAGCTCGAAGCTCGAAGTATCGAGTAGTTAAAGTCTAAATAATGAAGAGTTAATGAATTCATCTCGTAGACGACTAATACAGTTTTTCATTACAATGTATGAAACTGAATATGCCTTTGTTCATAGGATAAGTTAACAGAGATATTTTATTACTCAGTTAATTGAAAACATTTTAAGATCTGATCTTTCAAACTCTCCGCTTATACCTGCACCTGGCTGGATTCATCTTGAATTACATCTTTGTTCGGCGAATAAAAGCATCTTCTCTCGCAGGTAGAATTCCAAGAAGGGCTACAGCTGCTTCGCAGAATCACTTTTCAAGGTCCCGATTGGATATTTCTAAAAATGCTTTTCTCTTTTCTTGCAAAATTCTCGCATTCGCGAACATAAATTTAGCAAATGATTCGCGCTTGGTAACAATGATAAAGAAAAGGTGTAATGGGAAAGGCAGAGAGAGAATCTCTCGCGACAAATTGCAAGTCAAACAGCTAATTGCCAAATAGTCCATGAGTTGTGCATATAGCCAGGAAAATATCGGTCGGCGCCAGACAATTAGCTTAGTAAATTCCACGAAGAGAAGTTCTTCGCCAGGACGCACGACGCGAGAAACGAATGAGGAAAGGCGAGAAGAGAAAGAGAGAGAGAGAGAGCGCGCCGAGACGATGTTGGCGCGACCGAGTTAACTTTAATTGCCCGGTTGGCCACATAATAAATGACACTGCAGATGCCGCGGCGAGAAATTATTTCGGCCTCGGCTCCCGGCAGGCCCGACGATTTTGGGCGCGAAGGCCCACGGGGCCCCACGCTATCGACGGGCCCCGCCAATTAGTTCACGTCCAGGTGCACAATCCGTCACCCGTCTGCGTCATTCTCGAAAGTCGAGAGAGGAACTTCTTTCGGCACGATTTATCACGCGAATGAAAATGGAGAACCTATAATGAGAACCGCAAAAAAATGACGTTTAAATAAAGTTATTCGGTGCCCGCGATTCAGCGAGCAGCGCTGCGAGAAGCAGAATTTCCGAAAGGGACGATAAGAGCATGATTTCCCGTCTCTCGACTTCTGTATCTTTGGGTCAAGTGTCGCGTATATGATACGAAGAAATACGCAATTCCGAGCCAGAATAAAATTACGAAATAATTTTCGCGCAGACGAAGTATCGGTTACGCTCCAGTTTTTATGTCAGCAGCACTCCCGTCTCGTCTCGCTTTTTCTCTTACCGTCCCTTCGCGGAATTATTATAATTCCCCCTAGGGCAGTCTGAAACACGGAACCAATCAGAGAATCGAAGGATGTTATTTCGCGACTCTTGTTAGAGAGCGTCTAGAATTAAGTTCTCGGGTTCTCCATTTCCGGTCGGAGGCTTCCAGCCCGGTTCGCTTCCTTCTGCGTTTTTCATATTTTCCTTATTCGTCGTGATTTTATTTACAGAATAAAGACGGAAAGGAACCGTGTCTGCGTCACTTGCTGGCGTGTCAGCGCGCACTTCCTGTGACACTTCGCCGAGCGGAATTATTGCAACCGAGTTGAAAAACTCGTCGCGCAAAAAAAACCGACTCTTTTTTTCTGTTTTTCAACTGAAAATCCACCCGTTTGATTATTTTTTATATGTTTCATACGTCTTCTTATAGACCGAACAATAAAAATAATACAGAACAATTTTTATACTAAATGCACAGAATACTTTCTAATAGCTGACAATGAATTGCAAATGTTATACTATCTTTATATAAAAGAAAACAATTGCCAGTTTAATAATTTCGAGTCTATAAAGACTTTGATGTTAGAAGGTTTTAGGTTTTAAGTTTATTCAAAAAAAAATTCTATTTATAATATTTATGTGTCTTTCGATAAATACAAAGAAGAAGAATCAGAATAAATCAGAGAATTCGTATATAAAGTATACATCAAAGTACACATGCACACACCATACACGCAGCATATAAAATTATAGACAAAATTTTATATTGAATTCTCTCTGGATTATATATTGTCTAAACTGAGACTTAGGTTATTTGTACAGAGAGAAATTCTAACACTTTTATAATTAAAACTTTTCAGTTACTAATTACCATATTACAAATTCATTTAATCACTCGAAATATTATCACGCGTCTTTTTCTGTTAGTTAACCCTTTGTAATCCCGCTTCCCGAGTTTCACAGCGACACTGAATGCTGTTTATGCAAAAGCTGCATAAAAGCGCGATTATAAAATTTCCCAAGCACCATCTCCCGGTTTTTGCTCTAAAAGTTCGCTCTTTTTAAATCCCGGTTAAACACAAGCGGAGAGTATTACATTTATAGCGTGTCACGCGTATCGGTTAGACGTATTAAATAACTCCGTCCTTGCGTGTCCATGCGCGCGGAGATCTCATTGTACAATCAAATTACTGTCTTACTCTCGTACTTTTTACGTAACCAGAACGCGAAGTGCGTGCATGCGTGCGTGCGTGCGGGCGGGCGGACGGACGGACGGGCATATGCTGAGATAAATCTGGTGTGCCAACAAGATTGCCCCCGCTTGTTACACCGACTTTTTTTCGCGCTGCATGATTCCAGATACAGATGCACGCGAGAACGCCGCGAGAACGCTTGCGCGTTTTAGCGTTCTGAATAATTACGTTTTCATTGAACTCAATAATTCCTCATTAGCATGAACGTTATTAGAGATGCTTTATGTCGGACACAATTCACGTCACGGATGCAGTATTCATACGTACCACCCGTTCACCGTGTAACGTATACATATACGGGTGAGTTCAAATGAACGCGCGAGAATTGTAATACATTTTAAGCTCTGGCCGATAATCACAACAATTATTTTTCATGTAAAATACAACAGGTTATTATGTGTAAATTAAACCCGATTGATGTATCTTAACGACATTTGTACAAACGAAATCCATATCGCTCATTTGAAAATTATCTGTCGTTAATCTGTCGAGTTATTTGATTTCTTTCGTAATAAAACCCGGCACAAAATGGTACAAAAGTACCACCTCGGCACTTTATCTTCGAGTGATTCATCTTGAACTTCCACCGTCCGAATGATCGCGCGCTTTATCAACGATAATTTTTTACATTCACATTATCGCTCTTTCTCTAAATGATTAAGAACAAAGGGCGCGACTCAGCTTTTTTCCGGCATTTTCATCGGTTCGATCATCCCACTCTTCGTCACAGATGCAAGTAAGACCCTAACTTCTCTTCTCCCCCCCTCCCGTTCTCTCTCTCTCTCGCTCTTCCATTAGCGCTCCGCTTTGCCGTCCTTTTTCCTTATCCCGCTCTCGGGAACAAGGGACGCTTAAAGCACTTTCATAGAGAGACGACTAATTAGAGCGATTTAGCGTCCGTCGACGGCGTTTATTTGGAATGCAAATGCCATCGTGAGACCGGCCGACCATCCTCCTCCTCCTTCTCCTTCGTTTTTCCGCTCTTTCTGCTCTTTCTGCTCTCTCGCGTCGTATCGCCGACTGATAAATGCCCGGAGAATTTTATCGCGACGCCGGTTACCGCGCCTTGTCCAAGGATGAAAATTGAAAAGACTGAGAGAGCACGCCATTTGTATACTTAGCGATTGTCTCATATCTCTCTGTTCGTACGCTCTCTCGGAAGTCAGAAAAAAAAGAACGACGAACGAAATTAATTCTTTACAAAGTAATTATTTGTTTTTATTATTTTGTCAATTTGTAGTTTTTGCCATTTTTTAATGACCATAAGATATTTTTTGGATAATAATTAAAACAGTCTCCACGAATTTATTGACTAGTTCGAAACAAGGTTTTTGTAACAAAAATATAATTGAAATCCATTTTCTTGTTAATTTTTATTATTATTTTTGTAATTAAATTTCAAATTTTGTTAAACCTTCTAAAGTAACGTTTTTTAAAAATTAAGTACAGAATCGACTTTTGTAGCCAAGAAAATATCACTTATTTAATTTACATATTTCTTTCTTTTATTTTCAAAATTTGTCGTGAGAAAAATTTAATCTATCGAATCCCCAAACTGCTATTTCTGTTTTTTAATTCCAGAAAATTGTATAAATAGAGTTAAAGAAAAAAATTAATTCTTTTATTACTCTGCCGGGTTTCTCACAATTGAAGATTAAACTGAATTCCGCCTCAATGATAAACCACGTGCATTAGTCACGAATCAAAAGACAAAATTAAAGTTGTCGTAATTTGATTACGCTTGATCCGATTATAACAACGCGCTTCTGAAATGCATACGAAAAGGGTATACGATAATACGATAAATACATCTCGCATGACCATAAAATTCCGTGCGTACAATTATGCTTACCATTTTTCTGTCCGTTCGCAAATAGCCACTCATGCGAAGCTTTTCTCCTCATACAGGGAATATCACTTTTAGTCGTAATTACCGCAATAAAAACAACTTGGACGTTTCGTGCACTTTCATACTATGAAGCGTGAATTGCATTGAATAATATTCATGAATGAATATGCATATTATTCCAATTTTATATGTCGCATAAAAATAAATGTTTCAATAAATCTTACAATATTCACTGTATTATTCTATCGATTATAATTTCATTAAATATTATTGATCGCAATTAAATTATTATTAATATAACATTAAAAACTTTAAAATATTCAAAAATTATAGACGACTGAAAATGATTATTGATAATTAAAACTATCAACTATTTGGCTTTTAGATTGATTTTTCTAATTAAGTGTTCTAAAACGAATTAATTTGTAACTTGTTGATTCGATAGATATGCTTATCTATACGCACATATTTTTGTGTTTCTTTGATAGTTTAATATAATAGGTTTATTAACTTCAATAAATGAGTATTGTTTGTAGAATATTTTCTTTCTTTCAAATGATTGTATTAATTAACAATATATTGAAAAACATATACATGATTGTAATAACATACGATTATATGCGATGCTGAAAACAGCAACTGTCAAAATATATTATCGAAAAAGAATTAAATGTTATTTAGATTTTTTATTTATATAATTACCAAGTAAACGTCAGTTTATAAATTACTGATCAATCAGTAATTGATGATAATAATGTAAATTATCAATTAAATAATTCCCGCATGCGAATGACAAACAATTACGAATGAATGATGCACATCTTAATTGTTTTTTTTTGTTCTGATTTTAGAAAATATGTGTCTTCCAAAAGTCCCTCGAGGATCTCTCCTCGCGGATGGCCGGAGCCGAGGCGATCCAGAGCGGCTGGCAGAATCCAAACGACGCCAACGAAGCGACGGAGCTGCTTGAGCAGTTGCAGAAATTCGGCGAACGACTGGTACCAATCCAAAGGAACATCGAGGACGCGAACGATCAGGCGAGCGTCTTCGCATCGAGCAGCGTCATCGTTTCTCACGCTTTACTGGCGAAACTCGAAGATTTGAACACCAGGTATTTGACGACCGCGTAAAAATTTATCGTGCGACTTCTGACCGAATTTTGGACAAAACTCGTAAATCAGCGATGTACATGATATCACGGAATTTAACGACGAATCCTTCAAGCAATCTGGCATCAGAATTTTCCAGACATTACGATCTTATCTGAATAACAACGAATTTTGCGAAAATACTCGCGCGAAATATTCTCTTTACGCTCATCCACTTGAGACGCTTTTTTTCCTGCATACGTTCTGTAAGATATATAAAAATGGAGAATTTAAAATTCTCGCCCGCCATCGTGGAGCTTATTTTTACAGCCTGCCTCGCGACGGACTTTGAATTCGCGACGCAACGACGTTAACTTTTTCGTGTGTTTTCGCAGGTGGAAGGTGCTGCAAGTCGCGGTTGACGACCGTTACAAGTTGCTAAGCGGATTCGGGAAGGATGGCAGCACTCCGGGTAGTCAGGCTTTCCTCGCGAGCAGCGTAGAACCACCATGGGAGAGAGCCCTCACACCCGCCAAAGTGCCTTACTATATCAAGTAATCGATCTTCCTTGCACTACTCGCACAGTCGCCTCGAATTTCCCAAACCGTACGGTTATTCCTGAAGCGATCGAGAGCTTTTATTGACACGGCCGAGTCTTGTGCTTCTAAAAGGAACATTCGTATTTATTCAAGAATACCTAATTGTTTTGAATATCTAAACGAGTCTAGCAAATTTGAATATCCAAGAAAGATTCCAAGAAAGATTTATTTGTATTTATTCGAATATCTAGATATAACAAGTATTTATAAACTTTAAACATCTAAAAAATTTATATAATAAGTTCAATTATTATATATTATATAAAATGTAGCTTAAATATATGTCAAAGGTTTTTTTCTTAATTCGTATATTAAAGCGTACAGGAGATATAGTTACGTCATTCTATTTACATGGCACATTTAATCATGCATATAATTAAGTGTATGGATTTAAATCAAATCTGTTACAGCCATCAATTGGAGACTACGCATTGGGATCATCCGAAAATGATAGAATTGATGTCTTCGCTCGCGGATCTAAACGAAGTTCGCTTTTCCGCATACCGAACCGCCATGAAACTGCGCACCGTTCAGAAGCGACTGTGTCGTGAGTATTTCTGTATTTCTGGTTATCAGATTGACTTGTTTTATTGCTAATTGATTACTGCTATTTTAAACATTTATTTTGGCAAACTAATCGATACCGTGAATTCTGAGAATTTCTGCGTTGATTTTTATTGATTACTTCCTAACGCTAACATTTTGAAACGTTACAGAATAAATAACTGTTCTATATTTACTTTGTCATTTTTAGTGGATATGTTGAGCCTTTCCACCGCGTTGGAACAGTTCGATTCACACGGACTGCGAGCGCAGAATGACAAACTGATCGACATCCCCGATATGGTAACAGTACTGACATCGTTGTACGAAGTAATCGCAGCAGACAATCCAACGCAGGTGTCCGTACCGCTATGCATTGACCTGGCCATCAACTGGCTGCTCAATGTATACGATAGGTATACTAAGTGAATATATTTTATAACTATTAAACTGTCGATGTATATTTTCTTTGTTATTATTTATATTTGTTTTAATTTATGAATTTAGTTACACAAATGTATATATATATCTATTTTTTTTATATTTAGTTTACACACAGTCATCCAATTTTTAAGTTACGTTAATAATCAAAACGTTATGCTTTTAATATTACAATAAACTTTTATTATAACTTCTTCGCTATAATTTTCAGCCAACGAACCGGCCAAATCCGAGTACTTTCGTTCAAAGTCGGCTTGGTTTTGTTGTGTAAGGGACACTTGGAGGAAAAATACAGATGTGAGTAACACACAAAAAAGATTTCCTCTGAAATTACTTAAATGTATTTAAGATGTATCTAACACGAATTTTTTATATTATTCACAGATCTATTCCGTTTGATTGCGGATCCCAATAGACTGGTAGATCAACGAAAATTGGGACTTCTGTTGCACGATTGCATACAAGTGCCGAGACAATTGGGCGAAGTCGCGGCATTCGGAGGTTCGAACATCGAGCCCAGTGTTCGCAGTTGCTTCGAGAAGGCGGGAAAAGATAAGAACGAGATAGAGGCCGTGCACTTTTTGAGCTGGCTGCAACAGGAACCACAGAGCATGGTCTGGCTGCCGGTATTGCACAGATTATCCGCAGCAGAGACCGCTAAACATCAAGCCAAATGCAACATATGCAAGGAGTATCCTATCATAGGATTCAGGTGAGAATATAGAGTTTATTTAAAAAATCGGCGTGTAAAATTTTGTATATTTTCAAAATTTTCAAAATGTATATTGACGTAAAAAAAAAATCTGAATTTCAGATACCGTTGCTTAAAATGCTTCAACTTCGACATGTGTCAGAACTGTTTCTTCTCAGGACGCAAAGCAAAGAACCACAAGCTGACGCATCCGATGCAAGAGTATTGCACGGCGGTAAGACGTCTATCTTTATTTTCTTATTATTAAAGCAAACGATTTTTATATAAGTATATAAGATTTTTTATATAAGTATATATGTATGAAATATGTACGTTTATTGCAGACAACTTCCGGTGAAGACGTCCGCGATTTCACGCGAGCGTTGCGCAACAAATTCAAATCCAAGCGATACTTCAAGAAACATCCCAGAGTTGGCTATTTGCCTGTGCAAACTGTCTTGGAGGGAGACGCGCTGGAAAGCCCGGCGCCATCGCCCCAACACAGCTCGCTCAGCCAAGACATGCACTCCCGTTTGGAGATGTACGCCTCTCGACTCGCCGAGGTCGAGCTGTCGCGTACAAGAAGTAACTCCACGCCGGACAGCGACGACGAACATCAGCTGATAGCGCACTACTGTCAGAGCCTGAACGGTGGTGACAATATTAACGTACCCAGAAGTCCGGTTCAGGTCATGGCCGCGATCGACGCCGAGCAGCGGGAGGAGCTCGAGGCGATGATACGCGAATTGGAGGAGGAGAACGCGACGCTGCAAGCGGAGTACGAAAGACTACGCTCGAAGCAAACTCCAGGCTCGACGCCAGAGGACGGTCATAGTACCAGGCAGCCCGATTGCGATATGATCGCAGAAGCTAAACTGCTGAGGCAGCATAAAGGAAGATTAGAAGCGCGCATGCAATTACTCGAGGACCACAATCGCCAATTGGAGGCGCAACTGCAAAGACTTAGACAGCTTCTAGATGAGGTAATATTTTTCTACGCCGAAAAACGTAACGTTTTTATCACAAATGTGAAATATTTGTTCTACTATTTTTAATGATTCGAAAAAGTAAAGAGAAATTATTATATAAAATTTATCTTTTTTTTTTAGCCAAACGCTTCTTCGCCATCGAAGACCGGAACTTTACAAACTCGAAGTGTGACGGCATCACAATTAGCAACTGACTCTCCGGCAAAAATGAACGGCCATTATCATGATTCTCCAGGTATATTCTAATTTAACAAACAAATTTTCATCTTGACAAGGAGTTAAATTTTAACTGTAGCCTTCCCCTTGAGAAATAAATAAATGATAATATCTGGAGAGAAACATTTTAGGTATCTCAATTTAGAAATCACTATTAATGTATTTAATCAGACTGTAATAATCGTCAATCGTCATATACACTTGTAACTCATGTAACAATCGAATCTAATGTCCTTCTGTTGGTATTACACTAACTGCATATTGATACAATAGGGATTCAGTGACTTCAATCGTAACTAGATAATCTAGATATACGTATAAGATAATATAGTGAATTTTATTTACTTATATTACTTTCTGCACATTGAGAGAGAGAGCTCTTTTTTCAAACAAATAAAATTTAATAAGATAAAAAATAAATTCGTAAAAGAAATCAGAATTACTTTACAAAATTCAATGATTCGAAATGTTACAATGTTAGAACATTATGAATCTTTTATTTTGTCAGCTGTAGATTTTGTAAAGAATCCCTATTGTTTACATATCTGTATATACATATTTAAACAATTGGAAATCGTGGAAACTAGATAAGCTTATTGCTATTGGGTATACAAACGTAGGTGGAGGAAGCTCAAACGAGGGCAGAGTCAGCAGTTTAGAGAGGCCACCTCCGCCGCCGCATTCTCACAGCGTTACCCACAATGTGGGCAATCTGTTGCACATGGCAGGTTCGTTCAGTCAAATGTGAATTTAATCGTGTGTCAATTATGTAGTATAATCAACCTATATTACGCCCAACCTCCATTGATGCACGTGACATTTCTGCTTGACATAACAAAAATAACAATGCCTTCCTGTTTTCACGCTACAGAATGGATGTAAGGTGAGATCACTGTGCTTCTCCTTGGGGACTAAAAATCGCCTAAATACATCGATACTGAATTATTTCTTAATATCCAATGATGACATTATCGACAATCTAACGATTATAATTGAACCCGAAAATCTTTAGTGTTGATTGTGTATTATTCATACGCCCTTCTTCTCGACTCATCCCATGCTTACTTATCTCTTCCTTTCTGTATATATTCGGAATGTATGCACGTTGATTGTCTAATTTATAATTATAAAACCGTGAGTTCAGCAGCAGACGAATTCTGGGCCTCAGGAGCAAAACGGCGAAGAAACAGGGGCGCGAGCATTAAAGGCTTTCTCTCTTTCTTTCAGGGGACTTAGGAAAAGCTGTGGGCGAATTGGTGACAGTCATGACGGAGGACACGTCGAAGACGAACGGGCAACGGGCGCCGCCGCCGGCGTTCAAATAACAGTTGCATCGCGACGTTCGTCCTGAAAGAAAGCTAGAAAGTCAGCTAGACAGACGCTAGATTTATTCGACATTCACACGTTGCAAACGTTTAATCGTAATTATTGACCAATGACAAGTCTGGCTCTAAACGCATATCAGAGACGAATACATGGTATATCTGCCGCGCAAATGCAGGGTCAGGGGACTCGTCTCTCACGGTGGTTTTGGGTATTTTATAAGTTTTGATATACATCGTTGTATAGTTGAATTATATCGATAAGACGATTATGGTTTGGCTTCTGGCGGTCCCCTGAGAGAAACTTTACTACATATTGACACGTCATATCATGAAAACTAATCGTAATGAAGAAATCAATTGTTATGCTTGCTAGCTAAACTATACAAACGAATAAGAGATATAATGAGTATAAAAAAAAAATACACGGAAGGAAATATCATTAACAATGCATGCAAAAGCAATGTATCAAATCACATAATCTATTATAGAACGTAGCTTATATTTACATACCCATTCTGTTCACTGCCACGGGCTCTTCCTCGACGTAACTTACACAATGTACATGTTGCGAATCTAGACGACGACACATAATGATGAAATAGACAGTATCCTGCATACCCGACCTTCTTGTATTCGGCGCTCCTGAATTTTACGAACCGATGATCACACGAAGCACAGAGAGAATCTTTTATAATGAAACTGAGCGACGCGCATTACGAATTTTCAGATTTATTTTCTATCCAGTTACGTACGTGATCTTTTCAGATTTTCTAAATGAATAAATTTAAACGGCAATGTTTATTATTTTTTAATACCTGCCGGATGTTATTATATCTAAGAGTATATTGATAAGTACCTAATCGATAAACTGTATTCTGATAGGCTGTATTCTGATATGTAACAAAGTTGTCTAGAAAATACATTCACCGCGATATTATTGAAATGTGAGCTCGCCGTGGTTCTGTTATTAAATGATCATTCTGCGATCTGCTTCCTCGAGCGAATGATTTTTCTATTTTGAATGAATTAAATGCGCACCATATCGTTTTTTTTTACACATATCACACACGGATGCCATATGTTAATAATACCTATATCACTTCTGACGAGGTTGCTGTTTGCGAAATGTAAAAAAAAACATATCTACGAAAAAACTATCATACTTTACCAATTCGATAAACATTGCGAACGAACGTAATGAATTGTTATTCACCATCGTTAGGTCACAAGATGATTGATTTCACCTGACAGAGTGTAAAACGCTCTCGAATATGTTTCCAAGCTCCGTCTGTAGTTTGTTGAAAGATTGTTGGTTTTGCGATTTCATACATTAAAATATAACGCATTAAAATTTAGAGGATTAGGCATATAAAAATAAAGTTATATACTACGTACAACATCAAACAGGTAACTACGTTACTTGTAATATATTGTAATATGACTGAAATGATATGGGACAAAATGCTTAAATAAAAATAATATGAATATACATCTTTCTTTTTTCTCCTCTAAATATCTATATACAACTGCTTTTTATAAGCACTCCATTGATTTAATGAACTTTGTATTTTATATTCACACGTTATTGGATTTTATTATAAATTGTAAAATAGGTAGGTATTCATAGATCGTCTCTTCAATGTAAATTAGATTGATTACACAACAAATCATTATATAAAAATTATCTGTTATATAAAAACATCTAAATTTTTAACTTATAATGTAGTTTTGATTTCAATTAGTACCTATTATCACATTGTTTGTACATATAATAAATGCCTGAAGCTAAAGTTTGTTGTGTCAATACAAGAAGGCTGTGAATTGAATATAGGTCAACACGAAAACAAAATTCTCGGTCAGAGCATCTCCACAAGGTGCAAGGACGTTACCTGAACTGGTATTCATTCGATCCGGTTTTAATCATCCTTCAAAGGAAATCGTAAGTGAACCGGCCGGTAAGTAAAAAAGCGCACGACGAATGCGGACTTGACTCAGTTCTAGCACACCGCACGCGACTAACAGTTTTATTCACTGGATCATTTAAGACAAAAATTTATCTCATTTTAAATTATTCTTACACATTTGTAAATAATAATTTTTGTGCAAAATTTTAGAAGTAATAGATAATATTGCGTATAAGCATAAAAAAATATTTCTAGCATAATAGTAATATATTATTCCTAAATATAATAAGTTTTATAAATTATTTTGAATTATTAAACATATATCTACCATTATAATAAATTAATTAATAAATTTTTTAGAAGAAAAATATTTGTAATATAATGTAATCTTTTAGAAACATGTACAAGATGAGTTTTAGCATTCTTAAATCGCATAAACTTTTCGATGGTTCGAATTTCATTAATGCTGTCAGCAGTTTCACGCAAGAATTATGAAATTCTAAAAATTTATTTGTGATTCTTGCATATAGCGTGGCAATACAATACTATTTTAATGCAAGGAGTAATTAACTATTTAGATAAATCGTTGGCCTATTTTCTCAATAATTACAATAACAGCATCAGATAATGTCTTAATAAATTTTTAATTTTATTATCTACACGACAAATGCACGCGTTGAATATTATTTTGCTTACATCTTCAATTCGACTGCAAAATTCTTTAAAAATTACTTCGAGCCTTTGCCCTTTCTTTGCGTGCGACTATCGCGAATCGCGTGAGCACGCGTGCGGAATGCTTGTAAATACTGCTCGTATGATTGCAAGAAATACTCAGAATCCCAATATTCTTACTATATACTTGCTCACTACTAATGTACGTGGCCGTGACCATGGTGCATTGCATCGCTTATACATTGTTTCAACAGCATAATGCACTGAGAGTGGAACTAATCTGCACATCTTGCTATTCATAAAAGAGATTTACGTGTCTCTTTGCACAATTGTCGAGATCTAAAAAAAAACTCGCAATGTTCTCTGCTATGAGTATTTTACGCGATATCTGATCGTGAAATTACACGTAAAACGTATTTTTTTTTATCCATTCTTTCATCACAGTACAGATCTCTTTTTATTATTATTTTAACAATTTTTTTTGTAAGAAGTAAATATATTAATAATTTTCTTATGAGCGCATTCACGAATAAATCAAATATTTTACTTTCGGCAGATCTGCAAAAACGGAATGCACTGTCGAAGCTGTATCTCGAGACATGTACGTATATCCGCTGAAGTTCCAATGCAGACGATTGAGTCATCGATACGTGACATACGTATCAATGCGCGTAAACAGAAATTTAGTGCATACTGTCCGAAGGCCGATCGTAATCGATTTCAAATATGGTATACGTTTATTCGAGCCGAACGAAGCATAATAGTTACATTCATATAATCAATGATCTATAAATACAGCATATAGATGATAACATTATATGCTCTTTTCTTTACAAAAAAAAAGTTAAATTTACATATTTATTCTTGTCAGCGAACATCCTATTACTATGATATTCATCAAAAATTATGAGAATAATATTTTAAAATTTAATTATTTATTAAAATATTTTAATATTTTAACTTACGAGAAATGTAAAAATATTTTAAAATTATAAAAATAATATTTTCAATATACGAGATTATACAATATTTATAAAGATACAGAAAGTTTTTTCTTAAATCTGTATAAAGTTAAGCTAACTCGTGAAATCTTCTAAAATTTCTTTTGTATCGTAGACCGCAATTAAGCAGCACATTTTGAATGAAATATGAGTAAAAGATGCAAACGTAAGGATATGTGATATCAAAAAGCCCAGATTTCTCTGGTTGGTTTTGCCACGTATACACAGGAGGAAGTTGTTATTAAGTAAATTCTTAGCATTCCTTTCGGTACAGCGTTGCTTTTCTCACGGAGCGCCGAACGTCCTTACAGCTAGTAGAAATGCAAATAGACCACAGCGCGGTCGTAAAATGCGCAGGAGTTAGCGAGTGTAACGTGCAACGTTTTGAGAAAAAACGAAAATGATAAGTACATCTTGTATTGAATTCCTAAATTTCCAAAGATCCAAACGATGTTAATTTATCCGAAAAATTCAATCTACAGATTAATTCCTAAAACCTGAAGTACATCGCAATATCGTTAAATCATTTATAACGTTAACTGCATCAACAAGAATACATTCGTTATATTTCCAGCATTATATACGAATATCTTTCATGTGATAAATATCCAAAATACTTTTTCGGATTAAAAAACAATTTTTTCAATATCTATTTTGCAATTTTTCGATTATAAATTGTAACGACATAGAAAATATTCTTGATGAGCGCGATTTATTTTTCTCTGTTATGACTTGCACCTGATATATAGCTTACTGAATTTATATAATGGTTATTTTTTATCATCCCATAATATGTATAAACTCAGCCTACATGAATTGCCGGCGTGATACCAGTTTCGTTTACAGAACGAGTTCCCATCGCGGAGCAGCAACAATAAGGACCGGGTGAAGGCATACGGAGAAACCTATATAGCTTGTATCCATCGAAAGTTCCATGACCCAGCGGGCACTTTTTTTGCTCCATGTAGGAAGCCTGCACGAGGCCTCAGAGAAGGTCGTTCGTTCTTCGGCGCGATCGTAGCCCGTAGCCGCATTCGAGGCTGAAGGAGACGCGCGCGAGAGTACAGCAAAATCGAGGCCGTCGAAATTCAAGTAAAAACCGCATTTCACGATTTCTTAATTTCATTTCTTGAAGTAAAATCAAGTGAGGTCTAATTTAAAAATAATACTTTGTCAAAGTGTTTAAATAATGTTAAAAAGATATACATTCATTGAAAAAGAAAAGATAGAATTAAAAATATTAAATTTATTATTTTCATGTAGAAAAACTTACGTTGTATTATTTAAATATTTTATCCTTTTTGATTTTATAATTTTTGCGGTGAATATTTTGCTTTTTGAATAATCCTAAATAAATTACAACAGCTATAAAATAAAATGTGGGTCAAAAATCAATCATAAGAATAAGAGGTTTTGAATTCCCAGACAGTTAATCCCTGGAATTCCGATCCTGACGTCATCTCCAGCTAAGGAAAGAAATGCGAAAGATGCTATGAATTTTTGAAGATGTATTTCTGAGCTGCGACGGGAACGCAAAGTTTCTTCCGTGTTGTTTAAAGTATTTATCTACGCGCCAATTATTCTGTGCATACTTTTTGAGAGTTTAAAACATTTTTAAAAAAGTATAAGAGTACAAAATTCCGGATGCTGAATAATATTCGAAACACATAAATTTGATGCACACTGCAGATGACATATTCCATCTTATTGTTAATTTGAAGATTCGCGCGAATTGATGGAAATGTCGCGAAACAGGAGACCCGCGCTCCCCTTCGCGCTCCAGGAATCCGCTCGTCGTCTGACGTCATCTCCGTCGGCGGGTTTGGAGAACGGAGGTCACGTGTCGCGGACGCTGAACGAAAGCTCAATACTTCGGCGCGGCCAATCGGTGGGCGCGTCGCAGAAACTCCGGCGCGCGGCGAAACGTGTTGCCGTCGCCGTCGTCTTGTCGCCGGTCTCCCGCCAGTCGAGTCGCGTCCGCCGAAGTGTGAACGTGGTTCCCTTTGTGTCCGGCCGATTAACCCCTCGGATTTTGCACCATTCCCGCGAGCGCGCGACCCTTCCTCGAGGCGGAAAAAAAAATGGCCTGTAACAGAGCTGCCAAATCCGGATTCGCCGCGGAGGCGCAGAGGAAGGTGAGGAACCCGTTGTCGAGCCTCCCCGTCCACGTATATACGCACGTACGATCGCTGGCATTCCTGCCACCCTGACCTAGTCAACAACCACCCTCCGCTTCTCCCCGCCTCCCCTCTCCTCCTCGTTTTAACGTGGAACTCGTGGACTCGACCTACTGAGGGGTGCATTTCCGCGCAGACGCCGTTCATGAACTGGTGAACGCGCATCTACGATCATGAATGGTATCGTCTGGCCGGGGTAGTTGGGTCAAATCGAGATAAATACGACGTTAGATCTTGTTGTTATCCTTCGACGAATTATCAGTACAAAAAATTGTTAAGAGTGACAACTACGTCTTCAGTGAATTAATATCGTTGTATTAATGATCGCTGATTACGTTGATTACGTTAAACCCTGACTGGATACGGTTGTTCTCATTGACCTATTTTGAGACAGCAGGGTGGGGTGAGAGTTCAGGGAGGATTTAGGGATAACAAAAGATAGTCGAAGCTGTGGAAAGCTATGGGATAGGAGATATCGAAGAATCATTCGCGTTGATTATTACTAATGTAAAAAAATATTATGCCAAACTGATGTCAGTTAAAATGTGGCTATGTTTTAAATTACGATGACTACTCTCTCTTTCTCTCTCTTTATATTATTCTATGATTTAATGACAAAATAACAATAATTTTAATATTTGGCTGATTTTAAGTAATTAAATTATTATGTTTATCAAAATAAAATTAAGCACTCGAAGATATTTTGTTGACAATGAGATATAAAATCTTATTTACGTTTTATGTATAATACTTTGTTTTATTTTTCATAACTGTTCGTTAATATATTATTTACCGCGGAGATCAATAGTGTCACATTGGTTTTTGTTGCCCAAACGTCATCGACAGGTTGTTTGTTTTTGGAGAGGCATAAAATTTGAATTATCGTGTGCAATTGTTAGAGTGCTTAATATTTACAAAGTTTTTATTGCAGAATTTATGAATGTTTTTTTTTTCCTTTTTATCGTAATTTATTTTTTCCGAACTCTTGTATATATTAAACAAAATTTTGTTCTTGTTGAATTTTCTAAAGTGAAAAATAGATATTCACAGGCGTTGGTTTCTCCAACAATGTAGGTCAACATGTGTTAAAAGATAGGAAATATTTTTTGCGTTATATCTTTGTTCCGTTTTGTGATTGTGATTTTCTTGTTGGACATATAGTTATTGTAAAAAAATTGTAGAGTGTTTACGTACCAATACAATGTGTGACAGTAAATAATAAAGTAGGCTATCGCTATTCGTATCCCGCTATTTATCCACATAGCTTGTGTTTACATTATCTAACTGCACACCAATAAATATACAGTCGCCAAGAAATTCGTATAATTCGAATAATAATTCGAATAATAACACACTATATAAACTATTTCAGATTTTATACAATTACCTTTTATTTCATATCGCGCTTAACACAATATTAATGATTCATTAGCTATTCTAATAATTTTTTTCGTCTCAATCGCGGATGTAGTTTCGACATACGCGTCGCGGTTTTCCGAACATCGTTACACAAATGAGTAATAGGAAACGCGCGCAACAGTTGGCAAAAATTCGCGACATAGTATCCAGCCCTGGCGAACCTTTGTGTTAAGCTCCAAGCGGGCGTGTCGTTTATCTCGCAGCTGTGTTTAAACGTGCGCTTTATACATTCGCCCGGTTTCACGATTCCGAGACGAAGCGATTCTCGCCAGTCATAAGTCACTTTACAACACACAAACCCGTGTAGGTACCTAAACCGTATCCATTCAAATGTCCAGTAAATGGGTCTCCATTCGAATGTTATATATCAGCATAAAGCGAAGCTTTTAGAAAAGCAATTGGCGATAAAGTCCTATCTGTAAGAAATCGTCGAGAATTAACTGACGTGCAACGTGTCGCAATTTCGAAAATTTATTATCCTGCCACGAAAAATAACTTATAACCTTTGCGATATAAACAATAATTTTGCGAATTTAGATAAGGTTCAGAAATCATAATCTTTTTAATGTATGTTACATAAAGTCACGTATATTTTTCTTTTATTGAACACGAAGATATCTCAGGTGCGAAACATGTTCGAAATATCTTACCATCAATTTCGCGGAAGCGTGATTATTATATAATCTGCTGAAGACGAGAAATCAACTTTCGAGGAAAACTATTGACCACTTTATTAAACATTCTTAAATGCAAAAACAGCTGATGTAAATTTTGTATTATGCATTCGCATAATGTGCACGTGGAATAAACACGATAAGTAATCGCATATGTGATTTCGATGCAAATGTCTTACGAAACTAAATTAAGATCAGGGCTATTGAAAATGACACGCACAATTCCAGAATTTGATTTTATTCAAAGGATCTACGAGTTTATTTTCTTGACATTTCTATTCCAAGAAATGATCTAAACTTTAATCGAAGGCTGCCGGATGTTCCTGCAATTCATGAGGACGTTGAATTTAATGACTATAAAAGTTGTTACATGTTTCCTCAGTACGAACAATGCAAACATATAGGAATATGTCATTGAGAAAACCTGAATTTGCACGCGCATATATTTCGAAAATGCGTATTCTTATCTCGTTCCGGTCACAAAATCGATTACCTTTTCTCACCTCAAATATCCCGCGGAGTTCAGCGATGCACATGCGTTTCGTAAGCGGCAACAGCTGCTAGGCGGTCGTTTCTTTCGAGGGGAATTAAAATGAGATCCAGTTGCCGAAGAAGGGAGCGTCCCTCGCGAAACCCGCTGGCCATGGTACACTTCTTCGGCCGTTCGTCCTGCGCCCCCTTCTCTTTCTTCGGCAGCTCTCTCAAACATTTTTTGTGCACAATATCGCATTCGAAATTGCGCTATTCTACAACGTGAGCCGATAGTTCTCGTCTTCCTTCGCGCGTGACTAATGTTCAACTGCCTTATCTCTCGAGAGATGTTGCAGAAAATTCGTGTGCTAATTTATAGCATTAATTTTATAGCGTTGCGAAGCGCAAAATTTATTCTGTAACTGATTCTCACGAAAAGCTGAAGAACCTTTAAATTAACAATTTAAATATTACGTCAATTTTTTACATGCATTTTTAAAAAAGATAATAATTACAAATATATATACAAAAATTGCATTAAATAATTAATTGTTTTGACTCAAGTTTAGATTTTAGCTTTAAGCTACTCACGTGTAGACTACTTTAAATATTTAATGGTAATAAAGAAGAATATATTTTATTCACGAAAAGAGAGTTTTTCCTTATCGGTAATTTCTTTAGCTTGGATTAGCTTTGAAAGTCTTGTTGAATATTATAAGCATTAGACTTAGAAGCACGTAAGAGCGTAATCTTTTCACGAGAAAAAACCACTTTGGCATTTAATAATCAATGTTTGCCCACAGGATGGAAATACACTGAATGTTACCGCATATATATGAGTAGAGAGTCAATTTTATCAGTCTTCCTGCAAGCTACGATTTCCTGAATCCTATTGTTAAATTGATAAACTCACAAATTTATCGCAATTATGTTATTTCTGTCTTGCGATTATAGTATCTCATTCTGGATATTAAAAATGACGAGATTACAAATAAATTAAATTGTTCGGATTACGTTCTAATTACATCGATTTCCTCGGTAAAACAATCGTACAATTTCCATAAAATATATATATTTTTTTGTAATAAGTAGCAATTTTTTTTATCTTGTAAAACGATTAATAATAATTGGTTAATTACAATCGTAAACAAATTGTTTTGCATTCTAATGGAGTGGGGGCGAGTTGTTGAAATGAAGTATATTTTACGATACGAAATACTTAAAGACACTCGTCGCAAAAGTTTGTGGAGAGGTTCACACTCATTACGAAGCAAGATATGCTTATCGTCTACGGAATGCAGTTCGAGCCAGCTCGTTATACTTCACCGGTACGAAATCATTTGTCTCAGAACGTCTCGCAACGTATGCATTAAGATTAACTGTGACGCTGCGTATTTTGAACTGCCAGTACGAGAGACGCGCAAGGAAAAAAAGAACTTTATCTCAGATTCGTCACGTATCTGTAATTGGTATTTCTGTCAAATCCATTAACATTTAAAAAAAATTGAATGAATATTGTAATCTCTTATTACAATTTTCTCCAGAGAAAAAGTCATTAATATAAGTAATTTATAAAAATTACGATTTATTATAATTTTTATACAAAAATTATTGTAAATAATAATACGACATCCGATGAATATGTGACAAGATAATAATTTCCCTGTCGTCCGAAGTACGTCGGAAGCAAAAATATTATTTGGATGAAAATTAGTAGAGCTAGTAATAGTAAAGAATATTATGCTATTATTAATAATAAGAAATATAGAAAATGTATCATGTAGAGTAAACGCGAACGTTGATTAGGAAATATACGTTATAATTAAATGCAAGCTAATTTAAAATATATGTTATGGTTCCAAGGTAACGTTGGATACGTAATTATCGCTATCAACGTTATAAATTAAAAGCCCTGAGCCATGACCACCTAATTGCTAGGGTTCAATGTGCCCGCCCGTTTGTATCAGCGAAGGCGGTGAAAGAAATACTTATACATATATGATAATTACTGACAAGTTCGTAATGTCGCGGGCGTTATACGATCTTGGACGAGTATTTTCCTTGAAAGAAACGATTGAATTAAAAAAATTTTCATTTATTGACACGAAGGCGAATTATCGCAGACGTAACACGGTCTTTGTCAGCACTCTCTGAATAGCGCAGCTAGTATTACCTACTATCGTGGTCGAGCGAAGCAAACACTTCAGCGCATTCTGCATTACAATTTTGCATCGCCGACATATACATACGTCTGTGGCTTTAACAGTATTGCACAGCAAATATATGGTGAAAAGCAGCTACAAATAGATATGAGTGAAAAATTAATCTTTTTTAATATATTATTTGTTCCAAATTTACTTTTTTCTATTTTTTTTATTTTTCACTTTATCATTATTTGCTAGAAAATATATACAGAGGTATTTTCTTTACTTTCCAAATAGATATATATTTCTTGCAATTTACTTATCTTTTTTCTATGAGTTCAATTTTCAAGTACTAACTACTTTTTTTTTCATATACAGTAATCTTCTTCGAAATATGATTTCACGGTAACTCACCGATGGTGAAGTTCTTCCTACGAATACCACACGATGAATGTGTGGTATTATATCCGTACTCTAAAAATAGAGATGCTTCATCCCCGAAGGGGATATCTGTATTAACGGCCGGAAGTAGAATAAAGTGGTTTCCGTTCTAGGAGCGAATAATGGGGAATAAGGATTCTCGCGTGTGCTTTATTATTCTTACGCATCTCTTATATGCGGACAGTAAATAAATTATTTAATATACATTTCAGTGACAGTATTTTCGTACACGGAGAGAATTTTTTTAAAATTTATCCTGCAAATCGTGTTAATTATGAGACAATATAGTATTTAGGCAAATTTTACTGTGCACTACAATAAGATTTCGCAGTAAAATTTAATGTAGTGAGATCGGAAGAGCA